>NW_027185398.1:337679-367455 GCF_022577435.1 Embiotoca jacksoni
GTCAACATTATTCAAAGCCGGGGCGGCTTTGAATAATGTTGACGTCGTTCCTCTCGATCCATTTTTACGACGACAGTTTGTCGCTCGGAGCCCGCCGACCTCTCCGCGAGCGAGTGGAAGAATCCAAGAGACCTGAAAAACAAGAACGTTTCCTCCTCATGGTCCATCGCTCCTTTGTTAGGCGCGGCTCTGTTGTGGTTACCTAAAGGCCTAGCTCCCGATGTTTGTCCCCAGTTTCCAGTTCCTCTCGTGTCCCACGCACGCACTGCACAGGAAAAGCAGAAGATAAAAGGCAGTTCCAGTAAACCGCCGTTTACAACACTTTTCAAGCAGGTGGTGAAAAGAGCAGTTGGTGTTTTTTGTCGCTGTACCTCCAGTATAGACAGGCGAGTATCTTTTTTTTTGTTTTTTTTTTAAGTTATGGCTGCAGTTCCTAAGTTTATTTCTGACCATATAGCTCGAGCCCTAGATTATATTTTTGTCTTGATATTCCAGCAGTTTTAATTAAATTTTTTTGAGAAATTCAAAATCCATTTTTCTAATTTTATTCTCGACTTTGGAAAGAACTTCAAGTTTTTTTTCCTCCACATTGTTCTGTTAATAATTTGTTAATGAAATGTCAGAAAACTGAAAAAAGTCCTCACGATTTTTTTGTTTGAAGTTGACGTCATTGAATTGCTTTTTTCTCACGAAACCCCCCCCCCCTCCTCCCAAAAAAATATTTAGGTTACGACAGTGCAAGAATATGCCGACATACAAACCGACAAAGAAGCAAAAATACATATCCAGTTACAGGTCATTTCACCAAATTAAACGAACATCGGTGCAACACAACGCATTCCCCGATGTGTGGAGTACAGTTCATCTTCGCCCCGCAACACTTTGAATGTTCATCGCTCTCCACGTCTATAAAAAAAAAAATAAAACGAAACGAGGAGGAGGTTCGAGTAGCAGGAACGGAGGAGCGGCGCGTAAAGAAGAGTTAAAAGTGCTGCCGGTCCCTCCAACCTTCACTGATCGCTCCTGACGTGATCTCCCGCCTCGGCCCACCGTCTGCGTGCATCTCCCGCCCTTTCGTCTCCGTCCCGTTTTGCCCCCCCATCCCCACTGCGGCCCGTCTGGCTCCGAGCCAGGACATCTACGCCGTCTCCGAGCAACCGAGGACTCCCCGAGAAGAGCAACAACCACGCCGAGAGCTGCGGTTGATGGTTTTTTTTGTATTTTCTGACGGTCCCTCGTTAAAATGCTAATTCACAGTGAGTGAAATGCATCCTGTTTATTTTTCCCAACAGCAACGGCAACAACAACAACAACAACAACAAAAAACGCCCCCCGGCTGTTCCTTTTGCTCGTCGAACGGTTTGGTCGTCCCGCGGCCCCCGGCCGAGGACGAGCACAGGGAAAATGGAGACGGGGACATATTTGTCCGTCCGTCAGCCTGTCTGCGTTTTAAGAGGCGCCTGCCACTTAATGGCGTCTGACGAGCGAGACGGCGGCGGCTTCGGGTGCTTGAGGATTGTTTTGGGGTCACGGAGATGCGATCTGTAGGAAGTGCAGGGTTCATCTGATAACGTCGACTCCGCGCCGACTACGGTGGGAAACTCGGGCGTCCGGTTCAGGGTCGCGTCTAAAGAGGCGTACGATCGACGCAGCAGTGGGAGTGAACTTCATTTCCGAACAATTAAGCAGTGTGTAGGGGTCAAAGGTCAGAGCCACGGCCTCGCGATGGTATTTTCTTGACACCCACGTGACAAAAAAAGAAGAGCTGGAGAAAGAGCGTACTGTAAGCTCACAATCAATTATTATTAATTTTTTCTAAATGCGATGGCTAAACAGATGCCGTTTGTTTTTCTTCTCCGTCCCACAGGCTCTGATGCGTCCGGGTCGACTTGACCGGATCGTCTACGTGCCTCTTCCAGATGCTACGACCCGACTGGAAATATTTTCCCTGCAGTTCCGTAACATGCCCGTGGCTGAGAACGTGTCCCTGGACGACCTGGTGACTCGGACCGACAAGTATTCGGGAGCAGAGGTGAGCAGTTACACAAGTTGTGTTATTAGTCCCCCCCGCCCCCCCACACACACACACACACTTATAATTCAATCGAAAAGAGGCCCCGAGGATTTTAACTACAACTTTGCATCCACAGGCCCACATCTCCCTTTTCTTTTTCTTTTTCTTTGCGATGTGTGACTGCGGTCGGCGTTGCAGAGAGATCGTTGCCGTGCTTTTTCCATGATGCCTGTGTCGTGTCTGCGTTGTGTCACGGAGCGGCCTCGTGGTCGCACGGCGGACAGCGAGCGATCGTACAAACACTCCTTTGTGTTGACAGTATTTGCCTCCCCGCCTTCGTCTACCGCGTGATTCGCATTGTCTCGGCCAGAGAAACCGCTACTGTCCTCCGAATCTCTTAGATTCGCAAAGAATGCGTCAAATTTTGACCGAACTAATTAATTTACCTTCTGATGTTTTGTAGGTTTTTTATTTTTATTTTTTTATATATATATATATATGTACAAATGTTTTTAGACCTTTTTGTACTGCTTCTTTCTTTTTTTTTCTTTTGTCCTTGAACTTCAACTTTGACCCATAGTTCATTTACTGTTTGACAGGGGAAACAAAAACAAAAAAACACATTCCTGTGAGATGTACGGTATCTTGAATGTAAATACCGGCTGTATATTTAGACCTCAAGTCTTTACAGACACAATCGAAAATGTCACGCTGATGTTCTGACAGGCTCGGGGAAAAAAAAACAACCATCTTTTTTCGCCACTCGCACGCTAGCGTGCCTCGGCAGGCTGTGAAAACACAGATTTCATTGTTGTCACAGTCGCAGTTTTCTGTGTGACGTGTTTGTGAGCGCCGCTGTGTACAGAACGACTCTTGTGATGCACCGTTTCTTTCATTTGACTCGCTGAGATGGAGCCCGAGCTTCCAGTTGGTTTTGATCTCCTCTCCGAAAGAAATCCCCTCAAAAGGGGCCTGAAAACCTGCTTCTTCTTTTTTTTTTTTTTTTTAACCTTGCACACTTTTATCCATCAAAGTTTGACACATATTTTCACAACGCACATTTCTCTTCATTATTTTCTCACAGGCTTAAAAGTAAAAGGTCTTTCGGAGGCCAATATTGGATATTGTGGGGTTTTTTTTGACAGCACGAGAGGAACTCGGCCTGAATCCAATGTGCTTAAAGGAAATTAAGTTAAGAAGTAGATAATTAAAAGTAGCAAGGCATGTCATTTTTCACCCGGGGACACTTCACACTCACCGCGTTGTGTTAAAAAGGAGATATTTTGCTTCTACTGTGATTGAGACGACGCTCTGATGCTCAGTTTATTTTATGTTATGAAAACACATGAATAATTACTAGACACCACACGCGCCTCACGTCATGCTCACATTATCGGATGTTAAACTTCCAAAAGAGGATTTAGACACTCCCTAAAACAGGCACTTAAATTTAAAAGTTATAAAACAAAAAAAAAGAGGCACAAAAAACCCAAGAACAACCTGACCCAATTAGATTATTGCTTGCATTGCTCATAACAATAGTTGAGTTGTTGGCTTTATGCTCAAAACACTGAGCCGAATATTTTTCATCTGCCATCAAATGTGGCTCATTTTCGATTTGGAAAATCATGATGTAAATCTTTCACTAAATTCTTGAATTTTTTTTAATTGAATTGATCGGAAAAGTATCAAAGCCACTATACTTGTAAGCCGGAGCCCCTGATTAGCTTGGGTTTCCACGGAGACGCTACTGTCAATCAAGAAAGTGAGCCCGACCATACCTGCTGTATATATCTTAAAGCAGATTAGGTAAAATCTTTTTTTTTTTTTTTTTTAGGATTAAATTGATAATCACATAATATCCAAGTTTGCTCTTGTCTTTAACGTCGATACACGCAAAACATGTGCTTCTCTCTCTCGAAAACTCAAAACCTGCTGATTAGTTGGAGGATCAAGTCTCTGACTCAGCGCGCACACACACAAAATTCTAGCCCACAGCGGGCGTACACCTGGAGCAGGTATGCAGTCAGAAACCAATCCCCCCGCCCCCCCCCCCCCCCCCCCCCCCCCCTCCGCTATCAGGTGTTGCGTCTGACATCGGGGTCTCCGGTGTAGCGTCTCATCTCTGGAATGGAGGTTTGCAGTCGCTTGCCGTCGACTTCTTCCAAACCCCGGCAAAACAAAAAAATTTGAAGGTAGGTGGAGCTGATAAGAAGCTCCTAGGTTGGGGGGCGGGGGGGGCCTCATGTATTATATTTTACATACCAACGCTATATAGATGTTTCTTTTTTCTCAAAAGGAACAGATTGCACACAAACACACACACACACACAAATCCTGGAGGATGCAGTCGTTATCAGCTCGGAGCTAGAAGCTTGTTAAAATCACCTGTCTTCTCTTCCTACCTGCCCGGAGTGACATCTGGTTTCCCAATCCTCACCTTCCCACCAAACCCCTCCAACCCCGCAACAACACACCTTTTAAACTCACACGCTCAGCTCACAATATTGCTCCTGGCTCTCCTTCTTCACCCCCCACCCCCCCCAAACAGAAGCAACATTTGATACTGTAATCGCAGTGTTGTCACGAAGAAGAAGGGTTTAACTTAACTCCCTGAAGAAGGTGGGATGCTGCTCTGTTTCTCTTCTTTTTTCTTTTTCTTTTTTTTTTTTTGTCGATTTATGATCAAGCCCTGACAGGAAAAGAAAAAAACAAAAAAACTGGAGGATTTATTGCCGCCTGTCAGATGTGCCAAGTCAGTTCCATGGCCTTGTTTTGTAGCCCTATCAGATTGCAATACAGCGCTCTTTTAAATGTTCTGCTATCAGAAGATTACATTTCAAAAATGAAGGTTCTTGCTGTTGGGGCAGGAATGTTTTTAATTTGAAAAAATGTGAGCAAAACATTTGACCCCACAGGTGCTCAACAAAAGTCCTTCACTCATGTTTCACTCCTAATTCTTATGAAGGTCTAATAAAAACAAATGCATGCGCTGTTAGGTCTTGTTTCCTTGGAGGAATCTTCAGATGCGGATAGAAATGTTTTCCTCCGTACAGATGAAATGGAGTGATGACCGTCGACGGCACATAAAAGTGGACGTAGTTTACGGGTCTGAAAAATTCCAATGCGGAAGTGCCTTAAGCTGCAATACCACCGAGTGCCACTAGAGGTCGGCTCCATAGACTCCCATTCAACCAGTCTCTTCAAATAAAGTCATTAAAATTTCTCCACAAGTTATTTCCATGTTGCTTGCCAAAGTCACTCCTTATTCGTTTTCTGAAAATAATCCCAATCAGACAGAGTCAAATCCACCGTCCCCCCCCCCCCTCCCTCCTTCCCTCCCTACAGCTTGTCCAAATATGGTCACTTCCTTCTTCAAACCGCTCCGAACTAGCAAGACGGCGCCGGCCAAAACACCGAACTCGAGGCTTCATAACGGCCGTTCACAAACCGACGGGCGACGTCACTGCTGGTTGCCGCTCGGTTGTGTCGGTCGCCGGGAGGACGTCGCAGACCTCCATGAGGTGGAGTGCAAAAACAAAAACAAAACAAAAGAAACACCCCAGTAATGAGCGGCTGGCAGAAAAAGAAAAAGATTTCTTCCACATGGTGACAGTGAGGACCAGAACTGGCAGATGCTGTTGAGATGCAGAGCACGTCGAGGCGGGCGACAGCTGACAGACTGCGCGGCCCCCCCTCCCTCTCGAGGTCTCACGGCGTCGTGGCGTCCATCTCCAAAAAAGAGAGGGCGGTTGTTCAGGCATTTAAAAAAAAAAAAAAAAAAAAAACTCGAGCTGCAGCCGTATCAGAATATCTTTGACCGGCGGCGACCTCCATAGTCTTTTCCCCTCCAACAGGGAGAGGCGGGGGGGCGGGGGGGGGGGGGTGCCAGGTGTCTGAGACGCTTGGCTGACATCCATTCAAAGTCAGTGCAGCAATTGTTTTCTTAACTCTTCTCTTTTCTTTTTTTTCTCACATTGGCAAGAAGCGAGTCTGTTTCCGAAGCAGGACGTTCAAATCAGGCAGATCAACAGTCCGCCTTGACGTCAATGATACTCAATATTCCCCCCTTTTACCTCCGCAGCTCCCCGTCAACAAATCATCGCGTATTAAGTTGTAACTCGATGAAGCGGGAGCTCGCACGTGTGCGTCAATTAAAGTCGTTTCGGAAAGAACGATTATGTTTTGGGTTTTTTTTTCTTGAACCCCTCCCCACCCCCCCCACCCCCCCACCCCCCACCCCATTTAAAAATAGAAGCAGATTTAATGAGTTTTTGCGGAAGCTTGTTCGCAACAATTAAAAGCCATGAAAAGAGTTTGATCACAAATAGGGCCTTGTATAATGACACACACACACACAGACACACACACACACACACACACACACACACACACACACACACACAGAGTTAAAACCACCCTCACAGGAAGACAAATGGTTTCCTCTTAACACCTGTTGTGGTTGAGGCTGTTCCTCCTCTGGCTCTGCGCGTCGTCTTGTCTGATTTATGGCCCCGGTATTTGTTGTTGCAAAGATTTTTATCACCAAGGACACAGGCGCGAAGAAATGCATCAACAAAACAAACAAAAAGAACGTGTTGCCGTTTGAATAACAGCGACATTACACAATGCGCGGCGTTAAATCCGGGACTCTCGAAGAAAGAAAGAGAGGAAAAAAAAAAAGGAGAGAGATCTGTAATCATCGGCAAATAAAACATGTCGGCTTTGGAAGAATGCGTGTCTGACGGGGTCTGAAGTTGGCAGCGAGTTTCCAAAATATGCTTCATCCTCTCGTCTTGTGTGTGTATTTGTGTGTGTATTTGTGTGTGTGTGTGTTGTATTTTTCTATGCGGCTGACCACCGATCACGCCGCCGCTCAGAAACGGGACACAAAGTTGATCTGGAAAACTCGGCCGACGGCTCAACAAAAGGCTGCGAGGGGGAAAAAAAAAAAAGCTGTTCACACCTCTGGAGCTCCGTGTGACTGGGAAACGCCTCGCCTCACTTCCTCCCTACTGGCAAACCTTTTTTTTTTTTTTTTTTGCTCCTGCTAACGTCGCCAGCGTGTTGTTTTTAGTCGACGCTGCAGGTTAAATAAAGGTTAGAAAAGAAAACATTTCTCTCACCGGTTCTGCCAGCAGGGCCGCCGCGGGCCCTCTAAAGGCACAGGGAGGGAGGGAAACGGCATCCAATCGGGCCCCCTAACTTTTTAACATTTTATATTTAAAGCCTTTTTCGCTGCGGTTTATGCGAGTACATGGCGACCACCGATTGAATTTTTTTTTCCCCTCGGATATACGAGCCCTCGAGCGTACCCGTGCATGTTTCCTTTGGCCCGTGTGGGAAGACAGGACGTGGGTTGAGGGGGAAAAAAAACGAAATTGAGCAAAAAAGCAAAGACTGGGGAGGTTTGGGGGGGGGGGGGTGTAGAGAAGGACAGAGGTGTTGCAGACCAACCTGAAAGTAGCTTATAAAACTAGAAATAGGTACACTGGGACCGAGGGGGAAATACAGTGTAAAATCCTTGGAGTCTCTCTCTGAGGTCCACGTGTCTGGCAACCGGTCAGGACCAAGAAATAACCCGGGTACTTAGCCCTCGGTAAAACGGAAACATGTTGTTTTCTTACACTGTCGGTTAGGTTTTGTTGCCGTCGGACCGAGCGTGACGTCACCCACTCTGGTTTGTAAAAATGACATTTTCAAGTCTCGAGTTTGACATGTCGGCCGTTGCCATCTTGTTGGGGTTTTTTTTTTTGGAGCCAGAAGTGACCATATTTGGACGAGAGGGTGGAGACACAACGCCTGCCAACCTATACGGGCAACCTGACCGCACCTTAGTCATGTTATTCAAGTATTTCTTGAATGGTAGGTATATACTTTATTAATCCCCGAGGGGAAATTTTTTAATTTGGGAGTCTATTGGAGGTTTTTTTTTTTTTTTTGGAGTCTGCCCCCGGTGGCCCCCCCAGTGGTACTGCACTCTTAAGGCACTTCCATTATCGGCTTCATTCCTCAGACCTGAAAACTACGTCTGTTTTTTTTTAATTTATTCACAGTCGAACGCTTCGGACACCGCCAGACTAGCCGTTTCTCTGTTTGTGCTAAGCTAAGTTAGCCGGCCGACAGCGGTATGAAAGCTCATGACTTCCACACGGGCGAACCTTCAGGGCGTACACGCAGGTATCTTGTTTTTTTGTCTTGCGAAAGATGGAACAAATGGGGAAAAATATTAAATACATCCACAGGAGCACATGACACAGGTGGAGCTTCCCCCTACCTTGACATTACCACACACACACACACACACACACACACACACCCACACACACACCTACCTTCACTCTCTATCTCAGAGCTGTCTCCAGGTCACTTCAGTGTGGGCGTGTTTGGTAAATATGTCATCCCTGCCTTTCAGAGTCCGAGGAGAATGTGGAGCTTTCATTCGTCTGATTAAGGGGCGAGGACAAATATGCCCTTAAAGACGAGGCCCAGCTATATACCCCCCCGCTCCCCCCGCCCTACACACACACACACACACACACCTTAACACCGTGTAGCCCCAACACAGGTGCTATCCCGCATGGGTCTTTCCAAAACATAGACTGGTTCACACTCAGGTGTCTTATTATAGAGCTTTATTTGGTAGATCGTGTTGGGAAATTTCCACTACTTCCATTATTAGTGAGCGTCATTCACCTTCAGGACAAACATTTCCTGGCATGTTCAGGCAATATTTGTCTTTGTATATGTAGAATATATATAAATATATATATATATATATACGTAGCCCAGCAATGGACAGGTAAGGGTAACCTTAGAAAATCGCGTTGTCTTTTCTCTTCTTTTTTTTTTCGACTTTCAAAACACGACCGACAGCAGCGTCTCCTAAATTAGACTTAGGCACACAAAAAAAAACACACTTGTTTAAGGAAAGATAATAGATTTTAAATAGATCACTTAAATATTGTTGCGCGCTAAAGTTACCATTTTTTTTTTCAACTTTATGTAACCTCGGTTGTCACGGCGACTGCAAACGTCATCTGAACTGCGTCACTTCTCCGGGACGTTAGCTTGTCATTATTTATACGACCACTAGAGGTCACTTCACTTTAAAATGTGACTGCGAGTCGTAATTCGGTGCCTGCGTGAAAAACCCGTGGGGTCCGTTTTGTTTTTAGTTTTTTTTTTTTTAACCAACTACTGGTTTCTAGTACGAGCAACCACGTGGGTGGCAGCAGATCGTACCATAACAATATCGACGTAGCTAAAATACTGAGTCACCGTGAATAAATAAATAAATAAAAAACGTAAATTCGTAATTTAAATATGAAATCGACATTTCTCCCGAACACCTCTTTCTAACTTTTCCATGACAACAGTTAATGACTTACACCTGCTTGGGCGAGGTGCATAAACTCTAATACAAAGACGGAAGATGATAATAAAAAAAATTAAAAAAGCCAGCTGTCATTTGAAAGATGCAGAGTAGTTTCAAAACTTCATCTCCTGAGAGACAAAGATTGTGTTGCGAGCAAAAAAATGTAAACGTGCCACAAACTGTTGAGTAACAAATGAAGAAAAAAAAAAAAAGAGATTCATCTTTCACCACCTAACCACACCCATAAATATTCCCTGTAAACTCATTTTAAACTAGAACGTACAGGATCTGGTGCAATGATTGCGCCTAACATTCAGATATCACACACTTCATATCTTGGGGCTTATTTAATAGTTAAAAAAAAAATTAAAAAAAAAAAAAAAGCAGATAAACGGTCATGTAAACTTATTTTTGGCAAAGTATAGTATAGTAATACTCGCGGTAGTACTCGTGTGTCTAATATCGTCGCCCTTCAGCCGTAACGTATGGTGAGGAAAGCCCACATTTCATCATCCAACTTTTCTATGGAATCCGAATTCCTTTTTGCCGAGAGGGTGTGCACGTTCATCCACGCGCACACACACACACACACACACTCCACTCTGCTATTTATGATCATGTGCCATGTTTCCGCCCCCCCCCCCCCTACCGCCCCCACCACCACCACCACCACCACCACGTGACTCTCCCCCCCTCCGTGCTTTAACCTCACCTCCCTCTCTTTAACCTCACTCTCTCTCTCTCTCTCTCGCCTTGTAATCTTAAATAGGTTTCACATGGAGTTGTGGTTAGGCCTTGTTTCTCTTGGCAGAGGCATGTCACTGCAGACACTTCCTCTTTGCCTTCTCGGAGGATGAAATGTTTTATTTCTGGTCGAGAGTTTTGGGCTCCCCCACCCTCACCCCCCCAACGTCGCTTGATTTATGTGTTATTTAATTTCCTCTCTGAAAATTGGATGCAGCATGGCTCCTTTTTTTTTTTTTCCCTCCCCGAGTGAAGAGGGTTGGTGGCGATGCAGTCGGGGTGGTTCGGAGGACTTTAAGGGAGGCAGTTATCCAGGAGGGTTTTTTTTTATTTGGGACTGTGTGTTAAACATCTGTATGTTCAGTTAAACCTCTGGAATACAAAGCAGTAGATTTGTTGTAATTTTGTTATTTGCTTTTCCGGAATAACAAGTTCAACCGTTGCCATTTTAGTTTCTTTTCCTTTTTCTGCACAGTCGAGCTAAAACCAAGTGAAATTTAATCTGCACATTTTTTTGGTCACGTGAAGTCCATTTTCAAGCAGAAATGACCGAATGACTTCGTCCCCACTCCTCAAATGTGACGTTTCGCCCGATAAAAATTGAATAGATTTAAGTTTGGAAAAAAATGTGTTGGACAAAAGAAAAGCTTTTTGACATTTTGCACTATTTTCTGATGGGTTTTTTTTTGGTCAAGATTTGTTGCTAATTAAAAGATGGGATGATAAATTTAAAGATTTGTGACAAGTGTTTATGAAGCAAAGATATATATATATATATATACATATGTATATATATATATGTGTGTTTTCTGTTTTGCATGCCAGCAGATACGTATACTGTATATACATGTGGTCGGGTGTGTGAATACCGACATGCATTTTGTACCTGTACGTGTGTGTGTGTGTGTGTGTGTGTGTGTGTGTGTGTGTGTGTGTGTGTGTGTGTGTGTGTGTGTGTGCGTGCCTCAGCACTGTGGAGTATGTGTACAGGACTTTGTGGAGTGATGGAGGAGAGGGTTTTTGTGGGGGGTAGAGGGGAGGGGTCGCTCCTGTAAATGTGGCCGTTTGTGTGTTGAAGGGAAGGTGGGGATTTGGAGGGGGGGGGGGGGCTGGATGTAACCCCGCTGCAGACACAGGGCCGGATTGATGGTAAACACACACTCCGGGTCCAGTGGATCTGCTGCCGGTCTCCCCGGCTAACAAGCCCTTCATTAAGGTCCGTCTGATACACTCACTGAGCGCCTTTGTCGAAGTAGGAAGCGAAAAAGTACACCAGACAGATTTGACCCGAGAACGTTGGTATGCTCTGCCAGCAGTCACAAGCTTCCCCCTCCCCCCCCCCCCCCCCTCCCCCCCTCCCCCACTCCACCTCCAGAAAGGGGGTTTATTTTCGTCGTGCTGAACAGGTTGTCTTCATGGCACGCGCGCCCCCCGTCTCACCTTCCTCCAGGGAAATATACTTGCAGGAGAAAAAAAATAAAAAATAAATGTGCATTAGCATAAGTTATTTTGCTGTGTGTACGTGTAGGATGCATGTAAAAAAAAAAAAAAAGTGTGGCAGTGTGCCTTTGGTGTTTTGTTTTTTTGCAGGGCATAAAATGTACAGTGTGTGGGGGGGGGGGGGGGGTGAGGGAGGGGGGCATGCATACTGAAACGTGTAAGAGTTCAGCCTTGGGATGCAAAATTACAATAATTTTTAGTTCGTGTCTGTTTTTGTGTTTTTACTCTTCAGATACACAAAGACAATGTAACTCCGTTTATAGACGTGTTTTATTTTTTTTACAGTTTGCACACTACGTATTACAACCTTCTTCTTCTTTTTCGGCCTCCTTTCTATACGCTGCACATTTTCAGCTCCGCTTCTTTCACGAGTGCAATTTCATTTAGAGATTATTTCTGGCGCCTTTTTTATTTATTTATTTTTTTTTATTTTATTCATGTACACGCCGTAACTTTTTATTCCACACATATATTTTTTTCCGGCTATTTTTCCAGTGCTAAAAAGTGTCGGGTGTGTTTATTTAACCCCCCCCCCCACACACACACACACACACACACTTTTGCTATGTTCTCATTTATATTCGAACTGTTCTTCGCTGTATCTCGTTACCGTTTGCCGCTATAACGGGTTTTAATTTCCTCACCAGAGTCAATACATTTTTATTTTTATTTTACAAGGACGAAGGGACCTCACATGCAGAACTGAATGTGCCATATAAATATATATATATATATATATATATAAATATATATATATATACTGTGCATCCAGTGTGGTATAGCTGCGTGCACTGAAGCAGCATGATATAGTTGTGGCTGGTAGTGGACCTGCAGTGCAGTGACCAGTAGAGCATGAAGGCTGCTGTTGTATCCGGGGTCTCATGTTGTGGCAGCCCGAAGGCGAGCCGCCGAGCCCTGGAAGTGCCCATCCTCATTCAGTAACCCCGTTACAAAGTCGTCCGCCTTCGTCCGTCACGACACAAAAGCAACAAAAAAAAATCTGAGACAAACACGAGGCTCGGTGCCACGTCCTAATAAGGGCATCATATTTAAAGCTGTTTATAAGTTGTCGCAAAAAGCTTTGCTGATTATTGATGAATGCAAATCTGTAATAGGATCGTTTTTCTGTATTTTATTATGAAAACATGTAATGAATGACTCTGACATCTGCAGCAGATGTTTATGATAAAACCCGACTCATCTCTTTTATTAATTGTTTGCTAAAAGTAAATAATGTGAAACCGTCCGGTCTGTTGTTAATAATCAACTAATAAATGAGCTTCTCACATCACAGAGCTGCTGCAGTTATAAACACGATGTAAATCATTAGCAGAGGACATCGAGTTCAGCTGTCCTATAATTCAGTACTTCCATCGCGTCAAATGTCTCCAAAGTTAATCGTGATTATGGCTTTTCTTTTGTCTGAAAAAATAAATACCAGCGAGTAAGTTATTAATGCAGTTTTAAAGTCGTCGTTGCTGTTGTTGTTGTTACAGTTATCCATGAAGTCTCCAGTTGCAAAATATTCACAAGTGGAGGAAGTTGGTTGAAAGGGGGGTTTTGTCCCAGACTGGCAACCCAAAGCAATAACACTTGATTTATTGCCCACGAGTTTCCATTTACAAACACTTACGTCCTATTAGGAAGAAGTTTAGTCTCTAATTATTTAGTAATAACAACAACTGAAACCATCCAGCAAAAAGTCAATACTTCCTGTCTGATATTAATTGCGCCAACTTAGATTAATATTCAGCAAAGCTGACTGTAACTGCTGCGGTTTCATATGAAGCAAATATATTTGTGTTTCCGCTCTCCGTACTGAAGTATCGTAGAACATTTTGTTTAATAGTTTTGCTCGGTCGGTTTCAAAGTCGAGACCTGATCAGTTATTTGTCCCCGTTGGGGGTTTTTGACTTTTCTGTGTCACTTCCAACTGTTCCAGTCTCTCTTCTTTTTTTTTTCTTTCTTCTTCTACTAAATCTATAATTGTCCGTTCTGCTCATGTCCGCCCCCTGAAGGTGAGGTTGGAAATAACACTCCAGCTCGTGTAAAACATGTATCGAACATTTTATTTAAAAGTTGCGCTCCGAATCAAACTTCCTTGATTCCTGTTTGGTATTTTTTTTTTGTCTTTCTTCATTTTCGAAGAGGTAAACGTTGAGTCCGCTTAACGATCCAAAGGAAGAGTCACGTTTCTTTTCCCGTCTGTTTGAAACGACCGACGCACAGCGGAGGTAACGGCGACCGCCAGCCTCGGCGGAACGTGTCATTATGGTCGTCCGACCCTCTCGCCGCCGCATTCGACTGCATCGACAGTAATTCTGAAAAAGGTCACGATAAATTACATGTTTTTGGGTTTTTTTTTTATTTTTTTATTATTCTTTCCAGTAAAACTAATATATGTCCCTGCATACATTACAGTGTTTTTTAAATATGTGTGTTTTCACGTCCGTGCGTGTTCACCGTCGGTTTGGAGAGAAGCACGAGGGGGAAACTTGTCATTAGAGGAATATGTGGAAACAAGGATGTGGCGGGCCTTCGCCAATTAAGTATCTATCACTTTTCCAGCGACCCATTTAAAAGCTCTGCGGTCAAAGACGCACCGCGGCCGTTTTTATTAAGGTGGAACGACGGATTTCAGGACGCAGGACGTTTTCTGTTCGGGGGTGGCAGTGAAGGGAATTAAAGCTTCAAGTGTAGATATGAGACAGTTCAGTGAGGATATCGCGTCAGTGTCACCGAGACGTGGAAAGTAAGCCGGCGGTCTTCGGTTGAGGCGCCAAAAAAAAAAAAAAAACCCCACGTGTTGGGTTGAGAATAAGATCGCCGATTTGGTTCAAAATAAGGTCATTTTACGTTGCTTAACCGAAGTTACCGCTCGAGGCAGATGGCCGCCGACGTCTGAGCTCGGTTCTGTCGGAGGTTTTCTCTCCCTGGTTTTTTTTTTTTTTTTTCTAAGTTTGTAATTTGACGCGATATAAAACCGACTGAATAAAACGAAATACGTCCACAATTCATCAACGTTACTGTAAAGAAATCCACGTTTTCTTTTTGTTTTCTCACCCACTTGATCACCGATCGTACGGTTTTGAACGTCCTGATGTGTTTGTTCCGTCTCCGTCCTCCCTGTGAAGAATTTTTATTGTCACGTGACCTTCATCACATGATCTTCCTCTTCAACCGCGGTATTCTCAAGTTTTTTTTTTTAGTCTTTTTTTAAGAAACGCACCGGACAACATGCTTCTCTGTTCGAGCATCGCATTTGTGACTAGTTTATCAAACGCATCAATCTAAAACCGGGGGGGGCGGGGGGGGGGGGGGGGGGTATAAAATTCTTCCTGTACAGTTTTGTTTTTGCTTCGTCAGACTTTTTGGGTCATCTTGAGTCAGCAACTTTTTCACCCGTCTCCAAACTGAGAGACTCTTGATGATTACTTTTCCTTTTTTTTTTTTTTTTTTTTTTTTTTTTCCTGCTTCTTCGTTTGCTTTTTCGCCCTTTTAACGACTGGCGACGCGCCACCGTCAGGAGGGGCCCGGGGGGGGTTGGGGGGGCGACTCGTGAGCTCGCCCGCATCACCGAGAGAGCGGCGGCCGCTGCGAAGCTTCGGCTCCGGCCTCTCCGTAGATTTAAGTGATTGCTGACATAATTTATGAAGGGAATGAAAAATAAAGTATGCATTGCAATAACATAAAAAAAAGAGAGAGATCTATAATTTATTTGACCTGCCACAAGTCAGCACTCTTTGCCGCCGACCCCCCCCCCCTCCAACACACACACACACACACACACACACAAACACACACACACACACACAAACACACACACATCTCATTTTCTGTGCATTTGCAGTTTTCTCCTCCTCTTTTCCCCTCTGAGGAGCGCATGGGGCCCGTCTTTGGGGAAGGGGTGGAGGGGGGTTTAGGGGTATCAAGGTGGTGCTGGAGGTGGAGGGGAGGGGGGGGGGGGAGACGGCGCTTGTACTTCTGGCTCTGCTCTTGAAATGCCTTCACGTTTACAAACAAACTGGCTCCTTTTCCGCTCGCCCCCTGTTTGCCTTTGTGGCTTTTATAAAAAAAAAAATTTCAAGGCCCCGTGCAGGCAAACACACGGCTGGGGGGGCGTGGGGGGGTGGTGGGGGGTGGGGGGGACACACTGGCTTGTTAGGCCCCGTGCAGGCAAACACACGGCTGGGGGGGCGTGGGGGTGGTGGGGGTGGGGGGGACACACTGGCTTGTTGATTGCCTTCACAGAACAGCTCATAAACCCCCCCGGGGGCAAGTATGAATGTAAGGAGGCCTGTGTGTGTGTGTGTGTGTGTGTGTGTGGTGTGTGTGTGTGTGTGTGTGTGTTTCAGAGAGAGCGCCAGACTTTTTTTGTTTTTGTTTTTGTTAATAAACCTGAGGGGGATGTCGTGGAAAGTAAACAAGCAAAATAATTATTAACACCGTCGAATCGTGAGATTTGAGGCGCAGGAAACGCGAAAAAACACGTCCTGTGAAGCGAAGTCCCGGCGTAAAATATACGAAATCACGGTTTGATTGTTGCTGCAGTGTTTGTCTGTTCCTGTTTATGAATGTTGCTTGGAAACAACACTAAATCACATTGTTCAAACATGTGGCATGTCTCTCTCTCTCTCTCTCTCTCTCTCTCTCTCTCTCTGTCACGGTGTGCTCGCTACCCCCCCCCCCACCACCACCACCACCACCACCACCACCTCCTCCTCCATCCATTTGTAAACAGGCGACCCCGGCATGCATGGCCTCATTGTTTTGCATCATTATTACTGACAGGCCTAAATGACTTGAATGATGGGAAGCCCCTCGTACAAAATTAACCCGGCCCCGCGTGTTTACCCGGGCCTAAATCATGTTGCTCGTTTTGGCTTGAAACAGAAGGTGGGGGGGGAGGAGGAGGGGAGGGAGGAGGGAGGAGAAGGGAAGGGGGGGGGGGGGCCTCACATCCTGACATCTGTGAAGCACCTGTCCCGAGCCGTGCACGCCGCCGGGGCCAGAGCACGTTTCGCAGCAGCTATCTCCTCTTTTTTCTTTTTTCTTTTTTTAACTCTGCCAGCCTTGAAAAAAAAACACCACGACCGTCCAAACAGCCTCGGCGGTTGTTTTTTCCGGTCTCTCAACTGCATTGTTTTGAGGAGGACGTCGCGTTCATGATGCTTTTTTATTCAATGCAGGGATTCGGGAAAAAAAAAAATAATAAATCGGAAGGGGAAAAAAAAGTTCAGTAATTTCAGCCGTGAGCACGACGCACCGATCGATTCGGTTTTATTTACATGACGGCAAATCACAACAAGAAGTCGACAGCATTGAACGGAGGAACTCGACAATTCGACGATTCCCTCGTAAGCGAGGAAGAAAAGGGAGAAAAACCTCCGACGGAGGGAAGGAGGAAAAAAAAAACTCCCTTTTGACGGGAAGAAAACCTCCGACAGGCTCAGAGGTGGGCGGAGCATCTGCCTCGACCGGCTGGGGGGGGGGGGTCTGAGGGAGAGCAGAGAGAGAAAAGAACAGCATAGAGATCCACCACATGAACTGCTGGTGAGGCCTTCCTGGGGGGGGGGGGGCAGACGAGAAGCAAAATAAAAAACCACGGGACAGAGAAAGGCGTGAAGTCACGAAGATGTAACGGTGACGTGAGAGAGTGTCAGTCTGTTCCTGCTGTTATTGGACTCTGTAACATGGGGGGGGGGGGGGGATATTCCCTACATGCGTGCCATTGAGTTCAGCTGTAGGGGAGGGGAGGCTGGGGGGGGGGGGGGGGGGGGGGATTCGACCAGCAGCTCTTCGGTCCACTGAACAATTTCCAGACCCCCCCCCCCCCCCCCCCCGCGTCGACCCGCATGCCCTCCTCTCAGCCGCTCAACGCCTCGTCACGTGACGACCCCCCCCCGCGCCCCCCACCTCCTCGTCCCACTAACCTCCCGGCAGACGTTATCAGCGGTCGTCGCGGGTCCGATCGTTTCCTGGCGAGCCGCTCGTCGATGGAGGGGGAGTTAGCGCGAGCAGAACAAAGCTGTGCTTCTGGAAAGGGAAAGAGAGAGAGTGGGAGGGAGGGAGGGAGGGAGGGGTGAGGGAAAAGGTGTCTGGCCTTCATCAGCCATCGCCACCAAGTGAGTCGGAAGTGAGTCACCCCTCCGGCGTGTGCAGAATCTCTCCCGAAAGGTCACCCGGCGCTGACTGCAGCGCTCCTCCACGTCAGGCGTTGCGTAATCCCCGTCAGCGGTTGCCGAGGCTGCAGCAGAGCGACCGTGTTTACATCCAAGACGAAGACCGGCGGTTGTTTCGGGTTTTGTTTTTTTTACGCAGACGAGGAGGCGCGACGTTGAGAAGTCAGCTTCATTCGCGTAACCACATTTAATAGACAACACAGGTCGGAGTCAGACAGTCAAGTTGACTTGACCTATAAAAAAAAAAACAACAACAACAACAAAAACGATTAAAATCGAGATCAAGCGAACACGAAGCGCACAAAAATGTACGAGCGGTTAATAAAAACTTAAATAGTGGTTAAAGTGGAGAAGACGGCGAAAGTAAAAAAAAAAAAGGGTTTTAAAAAGCGGTACCGAGGTTGAAGAGGAAGGGAACCTTCGAATGTACTCTGCACACCGAAGTCCTGCTCAGTTCGTTCAAACGACCCGACTTTTATTTCTATTTGCCCGAAAAGTTCTTGTTTGTTTTTAAGTTTTGAAGCGACTCACAAGTAAACTGAATTCAGCCATCTGAGCATTTGCAGATTTTTTTTTTAAACATACATTTCCATTCACCAACTTCCTCTGAAAACACTTGACGGTTCATTGACTGAAACATTTTAAAGCTTTTCTTTAAAACTCTTATTGAAGCTTTTTTTTTTTTTTCTTAAAACATCCTGTGATTCCGATAATCACACGTCGCACCTCGTCGGACGTCTTCTGACGTCTTCACGTCTCGAAGTGAGTCGAATGAACGAAACCTCTCGTCGACCCGAATCTGACGAGGCGCCGCGAGCGTGAGAAGAACGACGTGACGCAAACATCGCGCTCGTCGGCTCTTCTCGACTCACTTTCATTTCTTTTCACCCTCGCCGTGAAACAAAAACCCGTCCACGTCTCGCTTCGGCTCCGTTATGAATCCGTCACAATCGTCGGCCCGCGTTCGCAGGATGAACAGATTATGACCGGTTTGGTTTGGGTTGGTCCCTCTCCTGTTTGTTTGCTTTCGATGTTTTACGAGATTGAAGGTATTTCGGCTCAAAGCGCGCACTGCGCACACACACACGCACACACACACACACACACACACACACACACACACACACACACACACACAGGCGTGTCCTTGGAGCCTCTGAAATAAACCTGCGTCTGCTCACATGATTCAGCGAGACGCGCCGCTCCGCTCCGACAGCTGAATATCTGCGTCTGTTTCCTGTCCCAGATAACGGCAGTGTGCAGAGAGGCCGCCCTGCTGGCCCCTGCAGGAGGACATCAAAGCCCGGCGAGTCCAGGCCAGACACTTTGAAAGCGCCCTGGACGCCGTGAAGCCCCGGATCCCCGACTCCCTGGTCCAGTCGTACGACGGCTATCGGCGGCAGCGCGGCGGCCCGAGCTTCCTCTGAGCCGCCGACTTCCCCCCCCACCCCCCCCCCCACCCCACCCCCACCCCGCAACGGCCGCGGCTCCGTGCCGCTCGGACCCGACTCGAGCGCAGCTGTTGTTTGTGTTCCTACGAGTAAACGAATTCAGGTCTCGGGACAACAAACTGTCAAACACCAAAGAGGAAATTTGGATTCCTCAAAATCCCCATTGGAATCCCATCTGGGTTGTTTTGTTTTTTTTTAAACAACAACCATAAGACTCACTTTTGTTTTATTTTTTCAGTTGTGAACAGTTTTGCGTGATGTCATGTTTGGATCATATAAAATATTAATATTCTATTCAATGCGTTGTTTTTTGTATTTGTTCTTTTTCACACCGCTTCGGGGAAGGAAGAGGTCGAATCAGAAGCTCGTCAGAGTTCAGGATATTAAAAACGAGGTCTGATATCGAGATTGCAGCAGAATTAAGCTGTTTTATTGGCTGTTATTATTAGTTATCATTCTCTCTGATTTCACTCGATCATTTATGTATTTGTTGTGTTTTCCACAGCTAAAAGGCCGCTACAAGAAAGGAAGAGGTCAAATCGGAAGCTCGTAAGAGTTTGTGACATTAAAACTGATCTAACATCGAGTTTACAGCAGAATTAAGATGTTTATCAGTTATTTCTTTTAGCTTTATCAGTTATAATTAATTACGTCAAAAAGACTCGGATTTGACTGGATTTAAAGACTTCCTGTTTGCCATCACCGTTTTTTTCCTGCATGTTTTTTTTTTTTTAGAACCACTTAGTGTTATATATAAATTAAAGTACTAGTGTCTCTCCATAAAAAAAAATTTTTTTTAAAACACATTATATCTGGGATTTTAAATCACAAGAGTACAAATCAGCATGTTCACTGTGTTTCAGGGTCACTTTTGATGAGACTGCAGTAAAACCTTAAATTCAAGTTTTGTAACGAGATCATGATGAACCCTCTAATCACAATATGACATATTCACCTCCACACCGAAGGAACAAAGCGGTGGGATGAGCCCTTTATTCTGGGGACACCCCCGGCGACGGCTCCCGGTTGCTTTGCTTCGGTCTCGCCGGGGAGAAAAAGCAGCGCACCGGCTGGTAGATGCATCACATCCATCCGTGGAAAATCAGCTAATTGCTGTAATCGTGAGATTTCCGTCCGCACTTCCGACCACTAAAGAGCGGGAGATCCAGGCGGCCATCTGCCGGTCGACCGGGATCTGCTTCACCACCGAGGAGCTGCGTTTTCACATCAAACAAACAAAACAACAACAAAAAAAAACGTCTTTGTCACTTTGACTTTGCGTTAAACTCGCGTTTCTTTTCTTTTTTTTTTGAAGCATTTGCTGAGCCGAAGTGCCACCGGGAGGTCATTCATCTATTGATTTTTTCATTTGAATGGGATAAATTGACTTTGTATTGAACTTCCTTTTTCTCATGGATCCGGATGTAGCGCATCCGCGACACCAATCAAACCAGACAGTCAGGAACAGAGAAAAGAGGAGGGGGGGGGGGGGCGGAGAGGGGGAGTCTCCCCCCTCCTCCTCCCCACCGCCACCTCCTCCCTGGCTGCAGGGTTGCTTTTCTCTTAAGGTGGTCCGTAGCTAACAACACTCCCTCCTCCTCCTCCTCCTCCTCCCCCCCCCCCCTCCCCCCGCACCCATGCAAAACCCCGGTGGCGCGTAATTCCGTATCAGAGAATGAGGCTCATCGCCGACACGTTGTGTTTTCACCCTGATGACACGCGTGGATGCGTAATGGGGGACATTCCGGAGAGGACAGAGGACATCCTGTTGATGTTTCCTCTCTGAAAATGTCTGTAAAAGTCGCCCAGCCGTCTGTGCAGACGCAGCTCTCCAAAAAGTGGACCTTTTTATGGACTCTTTAAGTGAACTTTAATTCGCTTTTTAAGAGTCTGACGTGGAGTGGATGGAAGTCAGTTTCACGATGGTACAAAACTCGCGTCACAAACTGGACATTTGAAGTTCTCGGACACCTTTAAAACCCTTCTCCTTAGTGCATATTAAGTATATTTACATTTCAAAGCCATCATTTCACATCGACACGCTTCAGGAGTATTCTGTTTGAGTTTTTATTATATAAATTACATAATTCGCAATCATTTGCAATCCTACTCATTTATACAAGTTTTGCTCATATTCACCTATAAATTCTAAGTTTTTGCGACCAAAAAAAATGAATATTAAAAGCCTTTATTAAGAAATACTCAACGTGCTGGTAGTAATAATAGGTTTTGCTGCTTATAGTTAATATGTACCATGATGGTGTTGTAGTTAATATTTCAGTAGGAGAGCAACAATCGGGTTATTTAAAAGTTCTAAATAAACAGGATTTTATTCTGTGTGGCCTCTGCTTCAAAAAAAAAAAAAAAGGCAAATCAGCGGGAATATAAATAGACCGGGCGTTTATTACATCACTATTAGTCACATTAACCCGTATTCACATCATTATTCATGACCCCACGAGAACGGAAACCATTGGGTGTATTTATTTCTTTTTCTTTTTTTTTTTTCTTCCCTGAGCCCCAACGCTAAAAAAAAAAAATAACTAACTAAAAGAGGTCCGTTCCACCTTAACTAGTGCACACATCTCTATCGCCCGGCCTTCCACATCTGCCCAATGAATCAGGAGCGGATGCGATGTATCCTTTTTCAGTGGAGTGAATGGCCAATGGGAGTTGGCTTGTCGAGCAAACACTAAGCCCCTGCGTTCCCATTCATTCAGTGCTGAACAGGCCCGCAGAGCTGGAGAGAGCGCACCGCTGTCCTGCGACCCGACGACGCTTTTTTTTTTTTTTGCAGGAGAGCGCAGATTTCCCCCCCCCCCCCCCCTACCCCCCTCCCGCAACAAGAAGTAAACGAACTTCAACTCTGCGCGCACTCGGAAGAAGAGAAAACTCTTGGATATAAGCTCCACTCGTGTTTGACTTCCAAGATTATTTTTTTTTGTTGTTGTTGTTTTTTTTTTGTTTTTTTTTAACGCTCTTTTTTTTTTCGTGTGGTTTATTTCACAACAATTCCTCCCGGGGACTTCTACAACTGGGTCCGTCTTCGCCTTGAAAGATCGGCCTCCCCAAGTGCGCAGCAGTTCTCCGGGTGGCTTCCTTCCCTCCTGCCTGCCTCCCTGCCTGCCTGCCTGCCCGTCCCGTCCCGTCCCGTCTTCAGCAGAGCTCCGCCGTGGATTTACTTTGTTTCATGTGGGGACAAATGCACGCGTAACCCGCGCTGAACTTAATCTTACCAACTCACCAAGAGAAAGAAAAAAGAAAAAAAAAAGGGAATAACGCAGGGATACTCTCTCTCTCTCTCTCTGTGTGTGTGTGTCTCTCTCTCGCACTTGGATTTACCAGACGTGAATGTTGTGCTTTACAAACCTCCTAAGTCTCCGTTCGGACATTGCCCCTTCCTTTCCTCTTGGATGGAGTTTTGCGAGACTATTTTTGGTTGATGGATTCGACGTTATGGATGCTTGCATATAGGTATGCACCTTCTTTACACTTGTTTTACGCATTTCATTTCTTTTCGGAAGGGGGGGGGGGGAGTGGGGGGGGTTTCACGGTGGTTTTTGTTGCGCGATAGTAGCGACGGAGTTGCGCGCCGCTGCAGCGATATTAAACGTCTCCTTAACACTTGGACGGATTCATTTTGTGTGTGTTAAAAAAATAATAATAAATAATAATTTTATTTTTTTTAAATACACCACCCGCTGTGGGTTGAATTCATCGCGGTGAACTGCTGAAGTTGATGGATCTCCACGCCTGCGTCGCTCCGTGGCTGTGCCGTAACAAACACCCCTCCCCCCATGGCGGTTGTTTTCATTCATAAGTTTTCCCCGTCTATTTTGGATGCGTCCTCTTAATGTCTCTTGATCTCTGGCTCTGTTTGGGAGGGGGGGGGGAGGAGGAGGTGTTTTTTGAAAGGATTCTTGCTTTTATTCCCTGCACACGACGTCTCCACATCTGAACGCGTTCCGTGCCGATGATCCTGCGCCATTTTTTTACGCACAGACTATTTAAAAGATATTAAAAAAAAAAAAAAAAAAAAAAAAAAAGGAGTTTTTGTTTATTTGCAGAGCAGCAGATTGGATGGGTTTGGCTTTGGTCGTGCACTGTTTCTCTCTCTCTCTGTGTGAGGTTTTAGGACGTCCTCTCTAAACGGGAACAAGCCAGGCTGGGTACCTTTCTGCAAACTGTAGGTTTTATTATTATTATATTATTTATTTTTGGCCTCCTGCAGCTCGACTTTACTTCATAACATCCTGAAGGGTCAGACTCACATTCCTGACAGTATTTACGGCACAAACACGCAACACAAGACATTGATCTGCTTCGTAATACCATTGTGAGAAAATGTGCCTTTGCTGTAGCGCGAGGTGACGTTTTAATCCGACAACTTTCGAGCTCGGGGTTTTTTCTTTTTTTTTCTTGAACTGAAGTCTGTATTTTGTCGGAACTTTGGTCTGACCTTCGTTTTTTCTTTTCTGTAGCTCCACTTTTGTGTGTCCCCCCCCCCCCACCCCCCATTTCCCTGAAATCCTTTTTGGTGTAGTAATAGAATACTAAGTGAGGCAGCTCATTAGTTCCCTTGATCGTGTCCTCATTTCGTCGCCGCGGTGCATTTAAATGTTAACTAGTCATACAAATGTAAATGAGGAGGGGAAGTATTTGTAGGGTCTGCTGAAGTTTAGATGTGTGCGTAATTGGGGAGGAAGGTACAAAAAGTCTTGTTAATAGTCAACTTTTTTCTCTCTCTCTCTCTCGCTCTCTCCCGGGTTGCCTCACTTAACGGGACAAAAGTGACATACTGTCATGTTGACAGGATGAAAACAGTGAGTCCGGATTAAATGTGAAGACATATGTGGAATAAAATGCACAGATTTCACTTGAAATAATCACTTTTTTGTTCTTTGGAGCTGCAACGGTAGCCGTTGTTTCAGAACGATGGCAATGAGAGTTTTGGTTCTCACTGGTTTTTGAGAGTTGTGTTGACCCCTCTTCCATGATGACAACATGTGTGTGTGTGTGTGTGTGTGTGTGTCTCCCACTCATGTTTGAGCTCTCTCTGATGATGTCTCCTCCCCTCCCTGCCTCTCCTTTGTCTCCCCCCCCTCCCCCTCCCCTCCCCTCCCCACCGGCCTCCGTTCCCCCTCCTCCCGCAGGTTTTCCGATGCATGTCCACGGTGAATGTCGGAAGTGGTGATCCCACCAGATGGAGCTCCAAAGTCAACATGGCCCCGCGGTTCATTAGCGGTGATCCAGCAGCCTTCCCTGGAGGAGCCGGCAGAGGTCGGATTACGAGCGGGAGCTCCAGCATGCCGCCATTCTCTCCCTGGACCAAATCAAGGCCATCCGCTCCAGCAACGAGTACACCGAGGGGCCCTCAGTGGTACGGAGGCCCCCCGCGCCCCGCATGGCCCCCCGGCCCCACGACAAGCAGGAGAGGACTCACGAGGTCATCCTCGTCAATGTGAACAACAACAACTATGAGCACCGGCCGTCGGGTCACCACCACCACCACCACCACGTCGGGGGCGGCGTGGTGGTCGTGGCCGGGGGACAGCAGTACGGCGGGTCCCGGGCGCCGGGCCTCAGCCGCTCCACCAGCACAGGAAGTGCCGCCAGCTCAGGGAGCAACAGCAGCGCCTCCTCCGAGCAGGGACTCCTGGCACGCTCGCCCCCCGCCAGGCCCGTCATGAGCTTACAGCATCACCACCGGGCGGATCGGCCCGTTCGGACACAGCCCAAGCCCAAGGCCCTTTTACAGCCCCAGCAGGGACCTCACTTCCACCAGCCTCCGCTAGAGGCTCCACTCAAGCCCCCGGGCAAAGGGAAATCAGACTTTTCTGGCTCTGGCGGTGGCGGGGCGGTGGGCCGCCGCCGCCGGGCACCAGTTCATCTGCGAGCGCTGCGGGAAGTGCAAGTGCAGCGACTGCACGGCTCCCCGGAGCCTGCCCTCGTGCCTGGCGTGCAACGGCCAGTGCCTGTGCTCCGCCGAGAGCGCGCTGGAGCACGGCACGTGCATGTGCCTGGTCAAGGGCATCTTCTACCACTGCTCCAACGACGACGAGGGGGACTCGTGCGCCGACCACCCCTGCTCGCTGTCGCGCTCCCACTGCTGCTCTCGCTTCCTGTGCATGGGATTAATGTCGGTACTCTTCCCCTGTCTGCTGTGCTACCCACCTGTCAAGGGCTGTCTGAAGGCGTGCCAGGGCTGCTACGACCGGGTCAACAGGCCCGGCTGTCGCTGCAAGAACTCCAACACTGTCTATTGTAAACTGGAGAGCTGGGCCCCACAGACCCAGGAGAAACCCTCCTGATCGGAGACTCTCGCGACGTGGATCGTATATGATGACAATGAATAACGATGATGATAGTCACAAATTTAATGTTTATCAAACATTCTAAGCACCCCCCCCCTCCTCCTCCTCCTCCTCCTCCTCCTCTCCTCCCCCCCTCCTCCCTCCTCCCTCCTCCTCGCTGTGGAGCTAAAAGCAAAAGGAGTAAACGAAAACCACTCGAATCTTTTTTTTTTTTTTTTTTTTTTTTTTTTAATTTGAATTTTTTTTTTTCTCTCTCTCTGAATCAGGACCATGTTTTTACAGACCAGTGTTTGCCTTAACCGTTTCTACGTCTGTCCTCAGCTCCCTCATTAACACTATTTTTTTTTTTATATAAATGAAAAAAAAGTTTTGCTTCCGTTTTTTTGTTTTGTTTTTTAGGCGGGCAGTTTCCTCGAGGGGGGAGGGAGGGAGGGGAGGGGGGGGGGTTTCTGCGGGCCTTGGTGAGGAGCTGCCTCTCACCGAATCTGTGAAGGACGATCTACTATAGGGCAATTATGTAGCTGTTACCTGGTATTCATAGCAAAAGGCAGGTTTTATGTTTTGTCTTTTATCGGTTCGCTACCACACCTAAAAAAAAAAACAAAAAAAAAAAAAAAAAAAACAACGTGGTTCCTACGCTCACGTGTCATTAACGAAAGCACATCCATCTCATAGTATTCTCCACTCGATATGTCTCTCTCTCTCCTTCCACCCGTCTCAAACTTTTCATTCTGTGGCATTCTCCCCATGTTTTTTTTTGGTTCATTGTTTTTTTTTTTCTTTATTTCGTGTAAATTGTATGCTCATAAATCCATAAGAGGAATTCTGGCTATTTTTTAAAAAAAGCAAAAAAATATCTGTTAAACATTTTTTTTTTTTTTTTTTCGTTTTGTTGTTAAAAAAAATATTTATTATGTGAAGCTCTATTATTTTATGATATTTATTGCAAGAGACAGTCTTAAATTTACTCATGTCTGAATATAACAAAAAATATCAAATACTTACTGAAAAAAATTAAAGGGTGGCACAAAAGAAAACTATGTTAACTTTAATGCAGAAAAATATATTAATTAATGAAAAAAAATTGCGCTGTCTTGGTGTCTTGATTGAAAAACGGGCCTGAAGGAATGCAAGATGGCGGATTTTAAAGGGGGGGGACACAGGTCTGGGTTTTCTTGGGTCTTTGGGTGAACAGCAAATCACTGTTTCCATGTGTGTGTGTGAGGAATTCCTGGTTAAAAGAAAGAAAGTAGAAGCAGCAGAAAATGAGTCTGTTTACATTCTTGGATGGGGGGGGGCATCGCTGATTCTCCTCTCTAACCTTGAAAGCTAAACAATACAGGTCATTGACACGATCGGACCCCCCTCGAAGCTGCGAGCATCAACAGACTAGCCTCCACGTTTTCACGAGTTACTCTCACAGGAAGTAGCTCTCCTTCTTAACCCCCCCACCCCACCCACCCCATACACACACACACACACACACACACACACACACACACACACACACACACACACACACAGCAGCCAAGAAGTCACCACTAAACTATGCACTGTAGTTTATATTCCACCGGGCTTTAAACGCGGCCCGGTTTGGGATGTTCCCCCAAAAACATTCCCAAATGGTCTCCATATTTGCAAGCACCAAAGAGTGTGTGTGTGTGTGTGTGTGTGTGTGTGTGTGTGTGTGTGTGTGTGTGTGAGTGTGTGTGTGTGCCTCCAGAAGAGCGAGCGAGAGAGAGACCATAACGAGGAGCCGGGGCCACCTGTTCAAAGATAATAAACCGAGGGGGCTATCAATGCTGGGCTTTTATGGCCTGGTTCCTGCACTAAAGCCAATGACAGGGGCCAATCCAGCCCCCCCCCCCCCACACACACACACACACCCCCCACACAACCCCCACCAACACACCACCCCGACTGACCCCCACAGCCCCCCATTTGGTCGTTTTTTTTTTTTTGTCACTGAATTTATCACTTGTGAAGTCCGCTGGACTTGACCAACACCCCCCCCCCCCCCCCCCCCCAACACACACACACACACACACAGCCCCCCCCCCGCCCCCCGCCACTGACTGACACCCACGCACTTCTTAACCTCCAGAGCCAGAGGGGGGGGGGGGGGGGGGGGATGAGATCATCTCTTTGAAAGGTGGTTGGTCAGCCAGAAACGGCAACAGTTTGGGAAAAGGGAGGGAGGTGGGGGTTTGGGTGGGGGGGGGGGTGGTAAAAGGCAAACAGGAGAGGTGAGTTAACGTATCAGTTAAAAGTCTCCGGCAGTTTTTGAGGAATAAAAAATGTCGATTTAAATACTCAACGGACGAGAAAGCGAACGGTCAACATCAGCACGAAGGAGCCGGCGTGTTGTTCGGTACCTTGTTCGGTACCTTGTTCGGTACCCTGTTCGGTCCCTTGTTCGGTACCACTTGTTCGGTACCTGTTCGGATCCCTTGTTCGGTACCCTTGTTCGGCTCCCTTGTTCGGTCCCTTGTTCGGTACCTTGTTCGGTACCTGTTCGGTCCCTGTTCGGTACCTTTTGTCGCCCTGAACAGTTAAAGAGCGGATTAGCGATTTGTCAATTTCCCGTTACCTTTTCAGAGCTGCAATCCGAGCCCGTGTTTTTGCTCATGGCTCCGGGTTGATGGCGAACAATGGGAGGCCTCGCTTTTTTTTTTTTTCCCCCTGCAGGTTTTCAGGACGTCTCCCGTGTGCAGATGCACGAGTCCGGTCGGGGTGGAGGAGATCTCGACTGTATTCAGGAGGCGGTGAAACAGGAAGCCGCTGTTTACTTGATATCGTCCAGCCGAAGCCAAATAAGGAAACGGATCGACTCCGACCGTTTCCAGAACTCCGGCGACGCGTCTCTATTAAAATCTCCAAATGTGATCGCGCTGTGACGTCAGACGACCCACTCTTGTAACTGCGTCACATTTTACTCGTCACAGGACCGTGACGGAAAAAAAACAATCCGAATCAGTGTTGAGTAATTCAGCGGCATGAGTGGAGACAACCTCCGCCTTCCTTCCTTCTTTTCCTTCCTCCCTTCCTCCTCCTCCTCTTCCTCTCTGCACTTGTTTCAGAGTAAATATAGCAGCTCCACACACCCACGTAATGCTGTTTTGTTAGTTGTCAGGCTTGGCGGGTCGCTCGCTGGCTTTTTTTTTTTTTTTTTTTTTTTTCTGCAAACATGCATGACTTACCAAGTGAGTCACGCTGGATGGAACCTCCAAACCCACACATCCTACGGGGGCAGTCCTTTTCTTAGCCAGGGCACTGCAGCCGGCGTATGACCGCGGCGGAGCAGGATACTCTATAAACAGTCGTCCCCCTTCATCACCAGAAAGGGCCCCCGCTTGCAGCTTTGCTCCGCCGGCTCATCTGGTTTTCATTATTTTCCCCTTCGCGGCGTATAAATAGAAATTAGCAATCAGGTGGGAGGGAGGAGAGGGAGGGAGGGAGGTCGGGGGGGGGATTCTGGAGAGCAAGGCGGCCGGTTTGGGCCGATGACCAAAGTTTATGGAAGTTATCTCCGCCCGATATTTTTTTTTTTTTTGTTGGCGACGGCGTGTTGGAGCGACGAGCGAGAGTCGATGTGTTTGGAAAGCGCCGGCCGACAGCCAACACTCAGCCTCCAGCATGATTAAAACGACATCAAAAAAAAAAAAAGAAAGAACATCTTAAAGAAGTCACTACTGTAGCTCCAAACCGAGCGGCAACCGAGCGGTGACGTCGCTCATTGGGTTTGCGAACGGCCGTTATGAAGCCTCGAGTTTCTGAATTTTCCATCTCGCTCGTTTCTTGGCGGTTTGGAGCCGGCAGCGACCATATTTTCACAATCTGATTGAAAACCCAACGATACTTCGTCCCGCCCACCGACAGCTGGAACCTGACTGAACAGGCCTGTCAATCAAACGGACACGGGAAACATTTTATTGCTGAGAATTTAATGAGACAAATTGAATGGGAGTCTATGGAGCCGGAGGCTTTTTGGAGCCGACCTCTAGTGGCGCTCGGCGGTATCGCAGCTTTTAACGCGCTTCAACATCGGCCTCATTTTTTCAGAGCCGGGAGCTACGAACACTTTTAATCAGTCTGTGGTCCAAACGTTGGATAAATACGGCGTGTTGCTGTCGTCAGATGAAAACGCTGCATAATCCATCATTTAAACATTTTAGTGAATAAGAAAAGCAGCT
>NW_027185398.1:367555-597555 GCF_022577435.1 Embiotoca jacksoni
TTTTAAATCAAGATTTGGAACATGCTTTTTTGGCTCAATCGGGATCCGTTAGCCGAAATCAGATACGCTTTTATTTCCAAGCAAAAAAACATCCACTGCCATGCGATGATGAGGGAGATGAAAGTATCTTTTGCTTCGCCCTACTCCAGACAGGAGGAAGAAACATGATGAAGAGAGTTCATCCTGGGAAAGACGGACCTTGAAGGAAAAGGTCCTTCACCTTACTCTCATGTTTCTATACATATGCTCATGTAATCTACTCCTAAATTTCCCAGAGTGGCATTGAATTCTGTCAGAGAGCAGGCCTGAACTTGCTGCATCCAGCTGTGTGTTATACAGCACAAGTTACTCACGGCTTAACCGCAACCTGTATTGTGGCTGCATTGCATTCTGGTCTGTTGAGGCTACTGTGGAGAGAAGAATTGGCATCTCGGTCTCTTATCTCCTCCTCCTCCATAGAGAGCACATCCCTTCTGATTATTTATCGCTGACACCGAATGTGATATTTATCGTAGATGTTTAAGGTTACAGAGACGTGTATCATGAGGTGAGGTCATATTGGCTTGATGAATGATGACTTGGAACTTATTGTGCATTTAAGTTACTACTTCCCTAAAAGTACGCAACTTCTGTTCAGTGTTAAAAAAAAACAAAAAAAAACTGTCCCGACGCGAATACTGTCGTGTTGAACCATCCACATCTAGCTGCCTCCTCTTAACAAGGAAAAACTCACTGACACTATAAATAAAGCTCAAATGGTAAAAGCAACACTTGTCCCGCGCCCCATGTCGTGGAAATCGTGTATTTCCGGTGAGACATGAACAGATAAACAATGATGCAATGAACTGTCTTTTGTAAATTTAATAAAACAAGATAATGTCAGAATATCAATAAGAATGATCAAGAATTGCAATACGAATATTAAAGAATCAAAGAATTACAGAGTCGACATATTTCAGCTGTGAGGACAGGCTGATGCGCAGGGAGGGTGAGCGCGGTGAGTCCGACTCCACATACAGACACAGTCGCACATTTGTAACCGAAAACATGGAGTCAAAACATAGAACAGGGAGATCTTCTACCGTGAGAATGTTTGGTTTCCTTCTTCACTAGACGCAGCTGAGCAAGTTTCTCACACGTAAAATGTGTTTCAGGTCTGCTGGGAAATTACAGAAACTCATTGTAGCACACAGGTTATTATATATATATATATATAAGGTAATGATTAATTTATCTGTTACATCCCACATTTTGCTGTTAGTTCTCAAAAGTCAACGCGGCAGGACGGACGCTTTTACTAAAAATGTGGACATGAACGTCCCCACTGAAACCCAAAGATGATTGACAGATGGGTGAGGAAACAGTAGCTGAAATAACTCGCGTTTACCACATGGTGCAGCACTTCCAATCAAACAGGGCAGCAGGCTGTGGTTAATAAGATCACATATTACTGTGACAGTAACGTTTTTAAACGACCTGTCAGCCTCGGATTTAAAAAAAAATAAATAAATACTCTTTCCCGCAACAGTTAGTGTTGGGATCTGTTCACCTGAGTGTCATCCCATTTCCCATATCAGCAGTCAACTCTGTTGGGTCTTCATTGATCACCTGGCAGGTTGTTAAAAGATACAAAAACACATCATTTTTCTTTTTGTTGGACCTGAAATCATATGGATCCTATCAGTCTGATGATAACGCTCCCTGACAAACGCAGGCTTAGCAAGAGGAAATGATTAAACTGTGTATTGTGGCGCATTTGTTTTTAGTTTTAGCCATTTTAATCATTTGGAAAATGATGAGATGAATTTCTCAAGTTTCAAGTGCGTCTCTGAGGAGCTGCTGACGTTTTGAGATTTCATATTTTATGAATGCAGCTGACGCTTTCCTGTAGTGTGACTAACTGGGAGTTGGACAGTAGAATAGCTTGACATTTTACCATTTGAAAACACGAGGCTCATCGTTGCCACGCCAATCTAACGGTAAAACTAAATATTCCTGCGATACCGGGGTGATCGTGTACGACCGAGATCCCCGGGAAGGTAAATTCCAGCTTGAAGAGAAGAACACATCAGAGGAAGCAGAGGTGGATGATGAGAATATCATGAAATATTTGTTCAACAGATGGCTTGTGAGCACAAAAACACACACGGCTCCATCCATGTTACATACACTTCCAACCATTGGCAGGGCTGCAGTCTATAACCTCCGCCGGCCCTGGGATCAGGTGATGCTCCGCAAAAGGATTTGCGGCAACTGGATCCGTTTGGCATCTGCACAGGAATTTTCATTACAATGATCTTGGGTGTGGTGCGCCAGGAATGCATCCTCAATAGGAAGGAGAGGAATACGCCGAGATGAAGTGGGGTGTGGGGGGCTTTTTGGTGGGTCACATTTCCTCTCCGTCTGCTACCTCGTTTTATTTCCCCTCTACTTGTGTTTGATACAGATTATTCTATATGATCTGTCTGGATGGTTGAACATGTATTTCCTAAACAATATAGCAGCATGAATATGTCCGTACTCTCTGTACCACCAGGGGAACTTTTTTTTCTTCTTTTTTTTATACGTACAGTCAGTGTACATAGTATAATGCAAATTTTTTTCCCCCCTTTTATTATTTCAAAAGTTTTATTTTTTTCAGTTTGTAAAAGAAAAGTCACGGCAAAATAATCTCAGGTCAAAAAGGAATTACACCCGTTCTCTCTTCCTGCAACCTCATCGTTTAAATTTTCAGGTGTCCATTGGAGCGTGTTTGGTCTTAAAACCAGGTTTTTGCTATCAATGCACTAACAATGTGCCTGACCACACTTCATATGAAGTCATTTAGTGTCAGTAGTCATTATTATTTAGTGTCCACAAACATGCAAAAGATTCAAAATAAAAATATTATATGTGAAAGATTATTATTGTGAACATCAATCTGTGCACGAGTAGTGATATATATAATATGGACCACATTGTGCAAAGTACCATATAATTGTCCACAATATTGTAGATGTCATGCTCTGCTCCGATACAGAAACTGCTGTCCATGTTTACTCTCTCATCAGTTTAAAATGGTTCAAGTAGCTCATTTGCTGAATTTTCTCTGATTTTTTTTTTATTTTTATTTTATTTTTTTAATACCAGAAGCAGATTGTCGGTTTATACCAGAAAGCCGTATTTTACTTGTGTACACAGAACATATGGTTCCACATGTGGCGGGGATGAGACATTCCTCCAACCTTCAGTTGCGTTGCTTTTTGCGGCGCTTGACGTACCGCCTGAAGGGATGTTGTGGCCAAATCAACTGGAAATATCAACGTGTCGATTATTTCATTTTCCAAAGTGCTGGAGAATTGACGTCTTCCTGCAGCGGTGGCCCCTCAGCACGTTTGTGATCATTTGTTCAGACTGCACGTTGGATTTTGTAAATCGCTGTTTTATCTAAATCTCCACTTGAGTAATCAAACAGGTGTTTGGTGTTTAATCTGGCAACTGAACCTGCATTTAACAAGTTTGTCCACCCCTCCCCTCCCCTCACCCCCCCGTGCTGAAATTTCAATCTCTTTGTTTAGTAATGCAATGCTATCTCTGCACGGTGCACTCACTGAGAACTGACAACCAGGCGACCATTGGCTGAAGGGTATTTTCCGATTGCAGGTCACGATTTTTGGCGGGGTTGGTTGGAGGAGGGGTGAGGGGTGGAGGGGGGGGGGGTGGAGGGCGGGCTCGTGGGGGCAGAGCTCAGGAATTACTTCCACAATTGCAAAGTGAAAGCCATTCTTAGAGGGGGGCAACAAAGAGCTCTCTGTCTGGGCAGCGCCTCTTGGCCCAGGAGAAATACTATCTGCTGCCCCCCCCCCCTCCCTCCATCCTGCCTGCTGGGCTGATTACGACAGCAGGGCAGAGTGGGCAGAGTGCCGCGCCAGTGCCACGTCCCACAGATCCATTGACAATTGTTGCGGTTGGCTTCTTCCATTTACATGTTGACGACAAGAAGGAACAACGCGAGCTGTTATAAAGTCTTTGGTGTCTTCTCGAACCATGAACCTGTTGCTGCCCGGTGCATTTTAGCCTGACTTTAATGGATATTCTGCAACAGCTTTGTTAATACTCACAAACTAGTCCCCCGAGTTTTTTTTTTTTTTTTGGGGGGGGGGGGGGGGGGGGGGTTATTGTTGCAATCAGAAAAGCTTGATTTTTGTGGCAGATTTAGTCAAGAATTGCAACGTAATTTTCTGAGTTTTAAGTGTGTTTTTTTTTGCAGTAAAATGGCAGGAATTAGAAAAAGTCAAGGAAAAAAAAGTTTTTTTTAAGCACTATCTGATAAAGAGTATTATGTAATCACTTCCTTTGGTAAAAAAACACATCGCACATAAAAAAAATAATTTTGTTCAAATTTTTTTTTATAGTAATAAATTCATGTAAAGTATATCCATTGAAGCAGATTTTTTGCCAAAAAAACCCCCCAAAAAACACAAATAAGCTAAAAAAAAAAATCCCCAGAATGGTCACAATCAAAGATGCAGACTGAGGCATCCCAACTTTTAGTACCCAGTATGGGTCAAGCTCTGAAAGCAAGGGATCCTTCATTTCCCATAATGCAACTCAGCATCTTTAAGTCGATATTGCTTCCTTTATCTAAATGCTCACGGCTTTCAAACCCAACAACTCCAGTTTTCAATTAAAATGTGACCTCAGATAACTCTTAATTCCATTTTTGTTATTTATTCAACATTTTGGAAATTTGAATTATTGGTGTTGACTCCGACACGGCGTTGGGACATCTTAGAAAATAAAGGTCCATGAATGGCCAGCTTACACGCTCTGCACCGGTGAGAAGTGCAATATATGTCGCTGGCTCCATTTAATCCAATTAGTAATCCTCAACTTCGCTTTCAAAGGCATTACACGAAGAGAAGAGAAATTGCTCCTAATCGCCGTGGAATCTGCAAAGATCCAGCAAAACGTCTCCTCCCCCTCTTTCTTCTCCCGAAAGCTCTTCCTCTTCCCAAATGTGCAGATGGGAACAGCTGTTCGTTGACGAGCTTGAGAATTCGCAGCAACTGGAAAAGCATTTTACTGTCTGCTATGTAAGGTGACGTTTGACGTGTTGTCCGCGAGCCTCTCCGCGCAGTCGATCTCTGGGATTTTTTTTTTTGCCAGAGGGACGTATAAAGCCCTGACTCCGTTCCAAACCGAAACATTTTCATATTGGTTTCAAATTAAGCCTTTGAGCATGTTAGCATACTTTCAGGCTTTCGTTCAGAGTTGGGGATGCTGCAGTAGGAAACTTGGCCCAACAACCCTGCCCACGGCGGCACCACAAATGACTCCGACCACCTCTTCTTTTTGTTTTCTTTTTTTTTTTGTTGTTGTTGGTGTTATTATTTTTTAACCTGAAATAATTGGCACGTTGCATATTTTTACTGGTCTTCTAGGAAGCAGCTGAAAACTGAACTCGTGCAGCTGTGAGACGGTTTGATGTTGAACAGAGCATTATTTTGTGTAAACTACGTGCCGTGGTTACAGTCTTTAGAAGAAACGTGAAAGGCAAGGAGACTTTGCGTGATTTTTGAAAAATGTTTTGCCAGTTTTACTAAAAAGCAAAAAAATATGGACCTGTGCACCTGTCCGTTGCTGTAGTTAGTTTGTGCACCGCGGACCACTGTTTTACCTGCAAAGCTCCTGAGTCCGTTAACGACGGGTTCTTCTTTTCCCTTTTGTTGTTTAATAGCAAACAGCTTTTAGGTGCATTACCGCCACCTTCTGATGGGAGGATTGCATTACAACCAGGTGACATTAAAAACAGGGGAAATAATAAAGACACTCATCGTTTAATTTTTTTTTTTTTTTTTTTTTTTTTTAACGCCTATTCGATAATTTGAAAATCCCATCTCGTCCCTGTCACACGTTGGCTCCGCCTACTGTCGCTGGCAGAACAACTACTTCCGGGGATGGAAAACGTTTCACTGAATTGTGTACCGTTAAAGACAGCTTGGTCGGTTCGTAATTCTACAAATGCCAATCATTGTGTAACGTCAATCAGCAATAGATAGCAACTTAACATTTATTTAAATAAAAAAAAATCTTCTGCATTATTACTTTAAGTCACTCATTTTGGATTAGAAAGTTGCGTTTGGTCACTCCCTCTTCCTATTGGATGGAGAGAAAAAAAAAAAAAAGACATCAGGATTACACTGGAGTTGAAGATAGTTGATGAAGAGGAGGAGCAGAGAAGAGAAGCAAAGCGAGCGAGCGAACTTCACCACAACAACACAAGCCCGGCTGCAACTCAGCCTGCACCCCTCTGTCCTGAATCGCATCCAAATCTTATACATTCACACAGGCCGGAGGGCCGGCCAACTTTCACAGCTGTCACACATTTTCAACAGATTCCACCAGCCCTCGACGAGGCCGGGGAGAAGACATTCCTGTGCCATTACACATGGGCTAAAAGGAATTACCGTTAACATATGATATTGTGGAAGTGGGAAATTTGCCACCCCAACCTTGCCCAAAGCACTCCGGAACTCAGGGTCATGGATTTATTGTCTCAGATGGCCCCGAGAGGTCACTGGGGGCCGTTTAAAAAAAAAAATAAAAAAAAAAATGTCCCCCCTCACTGTTCCGGCAAAAACCCCTGCAGCCCCAAGTGTGCTATTCATTAAGTACACTGTGTAGCATTGTGTGTGTGTGTGTGTGTGTGGGGGGGGGGGGGGGGGGGGATGGGATGGGATGGGGTGGTGGTGTTGGGGTGGGGTGGGGGGGTTTGACTCGCAGGGGTGGGAGACACATGTTACTGTTGCTCTACGGGTATTTGTCATAGGAACGGCATGTCTTGTCAGACTGAGAGGCCATTCCCAGCTGTTGGGCTGCGAGCACCGTGATGCGGCCTGAGGACCCCCCCCCCCCCCCCCCAAAAAAAACCTCCCGCCCTCCCCGGAGCAACCGTGGCCACATAAACAGGATGCGTCCGATGTACAATTGCACAAGTGTGGGTGACAAATCCCAGTTCAGCACCGGTTTTTGTTTGTTTTTGTTTTGTTTGTTTGAGTTGGGTTTCATGTCCCCTTAGAGACGCTCACAGCTCAATTTCTCTCCTTTTTTTTTTTTTTGCATAAAATTTGAAGACTCATTGGGGGGAAAATTAGTACATGTTAAAAATACTTCCCCATTTTGCAAGTTTTCAATCATCCCTCAGAGGGAAAAAAAAAAGCTAATTAGCTTTTCTGTACGCAGGTTTATTGCTGAATAATCCTGTAACAAGACAGCCTATAGCCATGCCAGCAGGTCTCTTAGGCTGTACTAAGCATAAATCGAGCATTGCTTTCTAATGGCAACACGCTAACCATCAATCACTTAATTTTTTTAAAAGTATTTTTCATGGATGTCAGGAGGAATTAAGAGTGAGATGACAGACAACCTGAAAACATGAAGACACAACAAACGTAAACAGTAAAAACGGTTTGAGATAACCGTTCTTGTGGAATAGAAAACAACAAATTAATAACGCTGACATCTTAATATTTCGCGGGTGTAAAATTTACAGTGTTCATCATCTTAGTTTAGTGTCTTAGCATCTAGCAACATTAGCACTCAAAGTACTGCTGAAGCTAGTGGGAATATTATTATTTTTTTGCAGTTATTTGATAGTACTGGATGAATTCAGGATCATCAAAACTGTTAAAAGTCATTCAGAAGTGGACATAAATGGGTTTACCAAATTTCCCGCCAAATTGTCTCGGTTGATGAAACAAATGTCAAACCCACGCTGGTGCTGAAGTGAAAGTCAGGAGATCACGAGCGTAATTTGGATTCATCCTCTTAAGACTACGAATATATGTGTAAAATTAAATGGGCATTAATTAAAAAAGCTTTTGATTAAAAAAAAAAAATAATAAAAAAAAATAGTCCTGCAGTTCCCTTATTCCTCGCGCAGCGTTCAGTGGACTTCTTCTGCTTGTCTGACGAAGTTGTTGACACAGTTTGGCTCGTGGAGTCGGTTAGATGAGACGCAAAACAAGCTGCATCTCATTATGTACTAACGCTAACAAAGCAACTTTAAAGGCATTGGAGGAGGGAAAAATTGTATTGTTGGAAGTGGTGAAAACAACAAAAATAAATCTACGACAATGCTTGTCAAAAAAAAATCTCCAGGGGAATTTCATAGCCTTGAGTGAAGGGTTGTAAATTAAGATATCTTGGAACGTTTCGACACTTTTAGCTAAATCCGGGTTCCTCTCATAGTCTGTCATCAGCGAGTTATAAACTTTGGAAACTCTTCCAAAGCACCTGCAATGTTGGCGCATTTAAAAACCCTTCTCTCTTAAAACGTCTTTCTTTTTTTCTTAACGCTCATAACAGCTAAATATTTATAGAAAGTCACCGTGCCAAAGTAACCGACCACATTTTCTAAATAAACTTTATTTGAAAATAAGCTCCAGATGTTTCACGTTTTTGGTGCGCGATGCAGACGGCTGCGAGGAGTCGACTTGTGTTTTCACCGTTTCCATGACTGGGGAAAACGAAGATGGTCGTCTTGGTAATTTCAAGGCAACCCCGGTGCTCCACTTCCAGGAAGTAAAGCGAAACTATGCCGGAGCCTGCGTCATCCAGTGAGTCAAATAAACAGTCTGGAGGGATATCTGTGAGAGAATCCAGACGCAGTCATTCCTCCTTCCTCTCACTTCCATGACTGTTCAGTTTCCTCAGTGGCGGTACACTCGGCCCGAAAGAATTTACACAGCGTATTAAAGTTTGACTTCACAGCGCATCACTTCCAGTACAGCGTTATGCTGTCGGATAACTCCCACGATTTGGAGTAGAGTGACTGGAGTTGATTCATTCTGCATTTGTTTACCTTCGAGATTAAAAAACACTTCTACCAAAGAGAAATCCTCAAAAAGGTCACAGTGATTTAAAGTGATACATTTCTTGGTTTTTTTTTTTGGCCACGCCAGCTTGTTAGATCAATAATGGTTAATCTGTTGGGGTTAGTTGGTCGGTCACTCAATTATTTTTAGTCCAGACGGAAATACTTTGCAACTGTTTGTTGGATTTCCATAACATTTTGTTCATAGTGAGTATCCATGGTAACCAGGCTGCGCCGGACCATCGCTCACAGCTTCAAGTTTTCCTCACCGTGATTATGGTCTGTACTTGCTGCTCGTATTGACGCTCACTCAGCTGCTCTGAAGGGGCGGACCGATCGGTGACCGGTCTCGGTGGTTAACCGCCTTTTGTCCTGCAGGTAGCTGCAACGTCGGCCGGTTTTGACGCGTGCTGATTGGTTAAAATGAACTCTAAGGTCTCCGCCCAGTAGGACGGAACGTCTGTAAAACTATTCCCTATTCAAAAAGTCCAGAGACTGTTCCTGTTGCGCGGGAACAGTGCGCGGTACCGTGACGTGCACGGGGAAGCTATAACCTTCGTGAGTAACTAGGCCGAGTTCCGTCGCTTGATGTGCATCAGAACCGGAGCTACATGCGTTTTTGTGAGCAGTGGTCCGGGTCCGTCTGAACCAGCTTGCATTACTTAATGTAATCCCCGTATGAACTTTAAAACTTTTCCAATGTAGGAAGAAGTCCTACGAATGTATTCCTCTGCGACAGACTAAACATAGACATTCCTCGATGGAACGGGTTAACGTTAGTATACACAAAGCCAAATACATGCTTTGAAGCCAGACTGGCTGATATTGATATCCTATCACTGCAGCACCTGATATTAAAAGGATTCCTGCCAGATGACTGGAAAAAAAACAAAAAAAAAACAACAACTTGTCAAGTTGGTCTCACTCTGTTGTGCCCTCGGGGCCGGGTTCTTAGCTTTCCTTTTGTCTGAACGAGGATACGGACAAGTCTGTCATTTGACCGTCTCCCTCTGCTGTGTACACTTCAAATGTAGCCCTGACAAGACTATGAATCATCTGTTAGGAAACTAGGTTAGAGCACAATAGGCTCTTCATAAACGAAAGGCAAGGCGAGGTAGTAAAAGCTGGGGAGAGGAACGTGTGCGCAGCGGCCATCTTGGAATCCAGGTTTGGTGGAAAAAAACTGGATAAGGTCCCAGTTTGTTTTACTTCTTTGCTCTTGTCATTAAAACAAAAATAAACTTTTACAGTAAGATTCATTTCAGAGTGAAGCAATCAAATTGTTGTAAACTAAACAACCGGGAAGCCAGTTTAACTGCAACTTCTCTATTTAAAAGTTTTTCTGTATTAACATATGCTATACAAAAAAAAAAAAAAAAAAAAAAAAATCGATGCTCTTCTCGGCAGCGAGCCTTTTCTCGCCATGCATTATTAAAAATAAGATCAATATTGACACTGTAGGCTTATAGTCCAGAGAAGCTGGGAATGTTGCCCAAATATTTTAACAACCTCTTACATTTATACCCCCCTTTTCCCCCGTGAGTCTTCACCTTCGTATGTGTTTCGGGACCTCTGTAATGTGGAGTTTGCTGCCTGTGTCCAGTCTACCTTACGGCAAGGAAATTAAATGTTAAATATTTACCATTCCCCTGGTATGTGACCCACCAGATTCCAGCTGTGATGGGTAGCAGCCACATTCCTCCCACAGGAAGTTTATCCTTACTCCTTTTCTTTTTGTTCATTTTTCTTTATTTTTTTTTTTTTACCTCCAGCTTGTTCTGACGGTGCTTTTGAACATGATCAGTGGGCTTCAGCAATGAGCCTCAATCTCCGTCGTGAAATACACTAACATGTCACATGTGCCACTGCGGTCCGCCGTGAGGCTTTCCAGGACTCAACAGGGACAGGTTTTTTTTTCCAGCGGCTGTCGGTGCCGAAGGTGAAATCCTTCCAGCTCCGTTCCGCCGGCTATCGGACGCTTTTGATTACTTTCTTTTCTTGAAAGCAATAATACACGACATTTTGTTCCTGCCGTGGTGTTGGGGAAGAGATGGATTTCGTGCGTTTTATCAGCACTAGATGAGCCGAGTAGGTGGGATTGGTAGCTCGAGTGACATCAAGATACAGAAAGAAAGGTCAAGTGGAAACTGTCATGGTGGCACCGTTAACTGTGGGTTTGAGTTATATGAATTTTTATGAATAATTTCAACAGTTTTTGAAGATTCTTTTGCCTTAATTATGAGAAATAATTTGTTTTTTCTTTAAGTGTAGTTAAATTTTGGCTTTTTGATGAAAGGTGTCATTCCAGGTGTTTTCGATTCTTTCTTTTTTCTTTTTTTTTTTTTAAGGCATTTTGAAACTATTTGGAAGAAGAATTTTGGTGAAAGTTACGTCAGAATTTCAGCTGTGGTTTTGTTTGCCATGTCAAGAGGAGTTTCTTGGTTGGTTTGACGTCAATTTTCTTGGTTCCTCTCCCGTGCGTCGAGTGGACAGGCCGGTCGACGACGTGTTAGCTCGCCTGCGCTTGGAGGGGCAGTTCGTTTTTACCAAAAGAGGTTAAATTGACTTGGTGGTAACTTGCTGTCGAGCTACAATGCGTGTCTTTACTCAGCCGTATTTTCTTTCTGTCATTACCACGGACTTTCCACTGGAAAATTTTGGCGCCGTGTTTACGTGCGCGTCACAGAAATTAGCATTTTGCAGAAATGTTTGACAGATTTGCGGCTAAATACAAAAAATAAAAATAAATAAATAAATACAAACAATTAAAAATGTACCCAATATGATGCCGACCTTGCATAAACAATACAAGAGCATCGTTAAATGTAAATATAATCGGAGATCTTGTTGTTTATGGACTTTTTGATCAGGCCAACACCAAAACTGTGTTTATTATTTTTAAAGAATACACATAAATGCATTTTAAAATGTTGTCGTGGTGATACACTAATCTGCATTTGAGTCATTTTAAGTCGAAGATGTAACGGAGGAACTATAAACCTTGATGTTTCAGGGTCGATAAAAAAAGATTTACGTCCACATGGGCAACATCTGTTCCATTTAAATAATCACTTTTTTTTTTCACTTCTAATCAACTGATCCATTAAAATGGCATTTGGGGACTAATCCTTCAATGGGAAAAAACTGCACTATTGTCGGGGGCAAAGAATACAACCAAATTTCGAACATAGCTCGAGTGAAAAGAAATGGGAGTCGTCTGATTTCACAATATCCCCGGCACAAAGCATCTCTTTACCCCCTAAGACCCCCGCTACCCCACCCCCTCAGATGTAGCCTTTTGTTGTGTGCATGTGACTGTAGAAATGGCTCGGTAGGAAATGCCAGACACCCACAAAAAAGAAAGAGAAAAAAGTAGTTGTAGGAGCCACCCTCTGCATCAATTCAGCTGCAACAAGAAGCATTTTACAGCTGGTTTATTGTTATTCCTCTGCTGTTTAAGCTGTCTTTCATGTCAAAAGTCTTTTCCTACTTACAAATCACTGGGAAGCAATCCCTTTCGCCGCACCGCTGTGCCCTAAGCCCCTTCCTAGGGTCCAGTCCTTTGATCACCTGTAACGTTGGCCATCAAGTTAAAAAAATAGAGGAACGGGCTGCTGGGATAAGCTTGTGTTCTTGTCTGGAACAGAGGAAGCCCTCCCCCCTCCCCACCCCCCCCCCCCCCCACTCTCCCTCCTTCATCCCCTTTTTCAGCAATTCCTTTTTTTTTTTTTTTTTTTCTTGTCTCAGCTCTCTCGATGAGCCTGGGAACAGAAACTCTCTGCAAGGTGGTGCCGGCGGTGGTGGGGGGGGCCGCTGCGGTTGTTGAATTGTTTAGGAAACGATTACGCTTCGGTTGCATTAACAAGGATCCTTCGAGGTAAACAAATTGATTCGCCAATTAGCGTAGAAACGCGGCGCCGCGTCCCCGAGAGAGACACACAACACGCACACACAAGCGGTTCTGACCTCTGACCCCGAGGCTTTACATTCAAGGTTAAATGTGCCGCAGTGTCCTCGAAGCGAGCGCCGCTGTCACGCCGTGGCCCTCAGCCAGGCGCCCAGACCAGTTGTCACCGCTCCCGAGTTTTTAAGACGTGCTTAATTGGCTTCCCTGAGTGCCCCGAGGAGGGGAAAAGAGAGGGAGCGAGGTTGTTACGAGCCCTTCTGTTCCAGAGGAGGGAGGGGGGTGGGGGGGTGGAGGTGTGTGGGGGGGGGCACCCTTATCAGCCGTCGTTGGACACCTCCGGTGGCTATTAATCAGAGCCAGAGCCCGACTGGAGCCAGGAGAGGATCCGAGGGGGGGGGGAGGAGGAGGAGGCTGAGCCTGGAGCCTGGAGCCTTCCCCGGGCCTCACTGACACCCTCGCATAGAGAACCTCGACAGACAGCATAAACACTCCTTCCTCAAGTCCGAGGGTAGACACCAGCACAACATCCCAACCCCCCCCCCCCCCCACCCGCGAGCCCTCTTCCACTACTCCTCCAACCTCCTCACTCAAATTGATTTAGGTCCCATTTAGCCCCCTCTGGCCCGGACCCATCCATTTCAGCTGGTGTGACAGGTTTATGTCGCCCCCTTACTGTGTTATTATATTGGTGCTGTGCTGCCAGTTACTATTGTGCTAATGAAAATTTAGCACCAGACATAATATTCTTTTTCACAGGATGTGCACTCAGCATGCAAAATATCTTGAGCGCATTTTTATAGGATTGAGAGCGCTCATTATTTTTTAAACATTTTTGCGACCGACCGGGCTGAAAAACAGTTTTTATGGACAGGAAAACAACTATTAGGTGTTGTCAGCGTCGGGGTGTTTCGTAAATGGATTTAATCTTTTGTACATGTTGGCTCGCCACGGCCTTTGACTTTTCCTTATGCGCTCAATTGTAGAGACCACTGCAGACATTACTGACAAAAAGCCTCGTGAGATTAAGAGTTCCAGAGCTGTACTTTCGCATACTGGAGCGCTGAGCTAAATGCTCACGTGTTTAGCAGGTATAATATTTAGCATGTTCACCGTCTTAGTTTCCTTAGCAGCACAATTAGCGTTTCGCGAATTCTCATTAAGCAAATCGTTTTTTAAGATCTTTCCATCTGGACTGAAGTGTCATTCCAAGAAGCTTACTATTTTGGCAGAAAAACGTCAGATGTTTGAATAGATTTATTGAGTATTTCCACATTGCCCCCCCCCCAAACACCTCACCCCACCTCCGGTGGTCCTAGTCTGTAACGAATTGTCTGAAATTCTCCGAAACATCAACCGGAATGAAAAAAACACGCTTTGCCAATTCGGTGTGCGGACCTTGAAAATGTGTAAATGACCGAGAATGCTTCATCGCGCTCGGAGTTTCAAAAGAAAACTACCAATCGCTGCAAAAAGCCGTTACCGATTGTGCGAGATTTCACTCTTACGCCGGTTCCCACAAGATGAGAGGCGCGGGGGGAACTTTCTGATGAATTTCAAGTTTAAATGGAAAGCTTCTGTGGAGTGCAATACAAAGCGCCATGTGTAAATATTGAATAATGAGCCGCTTTCATGTCCCCCACTTTAGATCTGCCGCGAAAAAAACGTCATTAATGACAAGCTTTTGGTGTGGTTTCCATCACACAGACCCATGAAATGCAATCGCCAGAGATAAATTTGTTATTATTAGTCTCCAGAGGCATGAGATTTACAAGCCTCGGTTGCATTTGCACTCAAGATGTGCTGACACAGATTTTCTGAGACACATGTGACAAATATTAATGAGGCGCTCGTTTGTTTGCTAATGCACGACACTCACGATTAGTCATCACTTGGCACACAAACCAAATCCCCCCCCCCCCCCCACCCTCACCTCCCTAAACTAGAACATGGCCATGATTACTGTTACTATGCATACTGCAGCTGGTATACATGTTCATGTTTATTTCACTTATCAGAAATATAAATGCAACACTTGTTTTTTTTTGCTCTCTCTTTTATTTACACGAAAGGTTTATTCCTCTCAAAAAAGAGTTGCTGAATTATAAACGTTTTAAATAAGTCGAAAGAAGAGCGATGTTGAGGTTTGCAAGAGCCTCTGTAATACTTGTAACGTATAAAGAAATGTCTGTTAGGTCAACATCTCGTGGCCAAATGAGGTAACACAACTGTGACCGACGAAAGCCGTTGCAATTTGCAGGATAACTAATTGACTGATCTGCGTGTCATTGGTGACATTTTCCGCGGGGGAGGAAAAATCTCAAGCGGCGCACAGTCAGAGACTCTGCCAAAGAGAGGGTGGGCGGAGCTCACGCAACAGGCTGGCCTGTTTGTGAAGTGGCGTGCTTTTTTTTTTTTTTTTTTTTTTTTTTTTTTTACATCTGTTTTCTGTTTTAGTGCCTGCTAGCTTCTTAGAAACCCCCGTTCCCTTTTTTGCTTTCATGCGTACTTCTGATCTCGAATTGTTTCGGAGGTGTAGCCCGGCTGCTAACTGACAACTGACGGTCGGGATCTCTGGGGAAGTGAAGTCAAAAACACGGCTGCGGTAGCCGCCTATTGCCACAGGGGCCGCCAAAGACAAGTAAACGCAGATACTCGACGTGGCTACTTCAAAATAACCATAAATGTTAGAAAACAGTCAGAAAACATCTAAAAAGAGGAAATGGTATTCGTATTTTTTTTGGAAGGCCAAAGATCACTATTTTTGATGGTCAAATGAAATGACTCAGCATATTTCCCGCTTGAGTCACACGCACATGCACATTTGCATTGAATGCAAGTTCAGGTCAGGGTTTTCCCATGAGTAAAAAAGGAGAGTCATGTAAACACCCAAAAGGCTTTTTCTCATGTCCATTTAGGGCCCTGTGTGTGTTGCCAAGGAAGTTGACTCACCGTTGCTTGGCACCGTTGTTACTCACCAGAACTCTTGGAAATAAGTGTTGAAAGTTTGTGTAAAGAATTTTTTTTATTTTTCATTACTGAGCCTTCACACTGATTATTTTTTCTCATCCCACGGTCAAATAAATTCAGTTGAGTCATGAACTAAACCACCGCAGTGCACTTTAGATGTGTGAGTAATACAAACATTTGCTCCTGACAGCTCCTTATGCACAAATGAAGCAGATCTCAGATGCTCTGAAAATTTGCCAAATAAAACAAATTGTGAATATGTTTCTTGTTCCAGCTTCTCAGTCATAACTCACTGTTTCAGTTCGAAGTGACCTGGAACATTGCAAAAGTATTCAATTTATTTCGCATTACAGTCAACGCAAAAATATTTATGTATAAATAAAACTTAACAAAAGAAAGATCATTTTTCTAATCGGTGCACCCCAGAAATCTTGAGGTGAAATACGTTTTTTTAAATTTTTTAAATTTTCATCTCCAGATTTAGAAAACACATGACGTTGCATATTTAGATGGATATATAGATATAAATTCAGTCTAGTTTTCTTATTGTTAATGGCCAGTAGTCAATATGAGATACATGTTTTCAGCTCTTAAACAATACCACTAATGCGTGTGTTTAAATGATAACATATTCTAAGATAACTGGGCATTCAAATTCATTTAAAGTTCCCTTCCACTCAAAAATAAGATTTTTTTTTATTGTTGCATTTAAACGTTACTCGACTGAATAATGTGTACTTTAAAACTAAAAGGGGGAAAGATTATCTCTGCTCATTGAAAATGTGATTTTAAGGGGCGGGCTGACGAATCACAAATAGTGATTATTGGATTTGAAAAGATGTGCCATTCTTCAGAAAGTAAAACAAATGAAATGTTGATGTTTAGTTAAAGCCATTATTTGTGCGTTTGCTTTAAACTTGTGGGCTGCCATTCAGATTTAAACTGATTTAAAAACTGGCGAGTATTATGGTATCTTATTTTACTTTGATTTAATCTAACTTGCACAAACCTGCGTCTGTTTTTTACCCAGCCATGTTTCTCTTTAGACTTTGTATTCAAATTTCACCACCTCTGAAGTTTGGTTTTGTATTCAGTGTGAATTCACCTTCGGGGCTACAGACAACGGTTCACTGTGTCACATTTGAAACGTTTTGTCAGAATATTAACTCTTAATCAGATTGTTCATATTTTTTTTAGGCTTTGTTCTTATAATTAGATTTTTGTTAGTTTTGGCAGGATTGCAATGCCGAGTGTGAGCACAAACACTCACACTGGCTACTGTGAAATCTAATAGTGTGACATATATTAATCACACCGCTGGCATATGAAACACCACAGTATTACCTACCATGAGTGAGTTCACCTCTACTGAAGGCATCAGCATTTTTACTTGCACAGCACTCTGAGGTCCTGCCAGAGATGACACACCAGAATTTAATCTTGCATTAGGCAGGCAGCGCACGGGCTCAGGATACCATACAAACACACACACACACACACACACACACACACACACACACACACACACACACACACACACACCAAGTCACCAGAGCAGCAACATGGGTGAACAGTTACTTGAGAGTGTGCTCCGTGTATGATTAACACAGCTAAATGACCTGCACAATAGGTGTGGTTGTTTGCTTTGATACTGTTAACAGCAATGTATGGTGAGCCATACAATACACCCCCCCCCCACCCCCCCCTCCCTCGCCCCCACCCCTCACCCCCATCCCATCCCTGACACAAAGGCCTCATTCATGGGAAGTATGGAAGTCAGCTTAAAGCGAGTTTTACTGCAGTAGTTCAGTTTGGCAGTTATTTAAACTGTGTTTACCACATAAACTCCCACAAGTTTCCTTTGTTGCCTCCATCCAAATGTTGAATTAGCATTAGCATCTAGCGTGCTCGGTTTACAGTCGTGTCCAAACAAGCCATTCAGAGTGACTTCTGTCGTAGCTTTCTCAGAGGTGAACCCCTACTCCTTTGAATCAATATCTCATTTCACAAACAGACTGCTGGTTCCAGTACTGTCTGACAAATGCCCCGCGGCGAAGTACCGATTCCAGGAAAAAAAAAAAAGAAGGAGTGAAGCGGCTCTTGACTTTGGCCATGGTACAGCGATAACTGGAGGGCGACGGTTACACAATGAGCTCCCCTCGCGAGATAAGGTCATTCCGCTAGCTCAGGTTCGGAAGTAAACCCGAATGCCCCCCCCCGTTATGACTCACAAACAACAGGAAGGAAATAATCAATTTGGCGCTTTTAATGAACAACTCATATCTGGCCTCTGTCGGTGCAAAATTGCCACACGCTGGTTAAACATTAATCCTGTGACAGTACAGTTTTTTAAGGTGGTCATGAGCAGCCGGGCGAGTCAGCACACAGGAACTTAATGCAGACGGCTCGTATTGTTTTTCGCTCTGAACACATCGTGAGAACTCGGGAAGAAAAAAAGAAAAAGAAAAAATTTACCCAGTAAACGGTTCAATAAATGTAACATCTGAAACTATATTTCTTTGATTGCAAAAAAATGTTCATTGGATTTTGGTCACGGTCACGATTATTTTATATTTTTTTTGCTCAGGGGAGTGTTTACTTATCAGAAACACATTTTAACACTCGCGCCTGCCAGAGTTCAGGGAAGGCAACGTCCACAGCGTCTTCATTTTAGAGACCATTCAAAAGATGCATGACGGAAAAGTTTGTGCAAGAATGATCGAGAGTCCGACAAGCTTGGCGTTGGAGATTTAGCTTTATGGCCTAGTTTATGCACGAGTGCACTCAAGCTGTCTAATTCTTTAGATTGAACCCCACTTTCTGAGACAGGATTTTGAATTTATAAGTTCTCCAAAGTGCTCAGTCTTTAATTGGACTTGTCTTCAGTGTTTTTTTTTTTTCCAATTCCTATCGGTAAATGCTGCAGTTTTGTTTTTCTTTTTCTGGTTTTGCAGCCGTTCTTGCTTAAAACTGCTGGCCTCTATATATGTATTGATTCCTAAACAGGAGGAATAAGAAGTGAAAACATCTCTTCATTCTATGGATCCCACCAGTGTTAACAGTCGTGCTCTTCTTGTAGAAACATTAGATCCTCATCTACTGATCTATTTGGTGACGGTCTCTCTTTTCCCGAGGACTTACGCAGTGATGGTTTAAAAGCTTCCTCGACGTGTCATGGTAGGAGAGAAGTGGTCATGCTGATCCACCTCGGCTCAAAAAGACAGGGCAAAGAGGATGTGAGGGTGTTCGATGTGAGGGAAGAAAGGGTGAAAACGTCAGGAAGTAACTCCCACTTGACAGTCCATGCATTTGTGGACCTCCTGTTAGTTCATTTCCATGATGGATTTTTTTTTTCTTTTTTCATTTAATACGTGTTTTTCCTATTTTTTCTGACGGGCAACTGTTTACACGCAGATGAGGTTTATCTTGTATTTTGCAGCGCAACATACACTGAGTTTGATAACCTGAGATAGAAACATTATCTGTTGTTAGAGTTAAGTGGACGTGCATCCAAAAAAGATTCTGATTCTGCTTGTGGTATTACAAATGATTACCCTTTTCACAACAGATTGGAAGAAGCTGATTGGCTGTCAACAATGACATTTTTCATATATTATAATATGTCTCTTTCAATATTTTAAATAAAAATGGATTGTTTTTCTTTCAAAATGTGTACAAAAGGAAAGAAAACACTTTTAACAAGGGAAGGCAACACCTTCTAATGGTTACACACTTTTGATGAATTAATGGCGAACTAGCAAGTCAGTCTACAGAAATAACAATTTCACAGCAGATTTCTTTGCCGATCCTGAAATGTATTAAGCACATTAGATGACATCGGTCCACCCCAAAGCGTGTAATGCGCCCGTTCGTCCACTAGGGGATACCGTGTCAAGTGTCACGTTTTATCCTCGCCAAGGCGTTAACAGGACATTCATGTATAAACCAGGAGCCGGAGAAGGAGGTCATGTGATAAAGTAGCAGAGTCAAACTTCTAGGACAGAACTGATTGATGCGGAGGTAGGTGGGACGGCTCATAGAAAAGTTGACACACCAGAAAAATGAATTACTGCACTGCATCCTGGTATGTGAGGAACGTCATAAATTCACGTCTAACCGTTGAGGAGAAGCTGAGGTGTGGAGGCTGTTTGTTGATGATTAGCCCGTGTTTGAATAACTACTTTATAACTACACTTTGCACTTAGTCTTGGATTCGAGCAGGACATTTTTGTCATATACAGTGACACTGGGCTCTTTTTATTCTACGGTATGGATAGGTCAAAGTAGAGATGCTGACTATAAACAAAGGTTTGTTGGAATCGAACTGGGAATGCTAAACCCTGGCGGCATCCCACCCATTGTTTTCTGAACTAACTTTTTTTAAAGACTCGAGTTTGGCATTTTGGCCGTCGCAATCTTGTTTTTTTTTAAGCCAGAAGTGACCATATGTGGAGGAGCCAGGGGTGAATCTGTTGGAGAGGACACTAGGCCCCGCCCACTTATACCAGAAACCTGACTGCACCCCAGACCTGTCAATCAAACCAGACCCCCCCCCCCAAAAAAAAACCCTTACCTCTCTTTGGGGCCTAATACCTAATTAATGATGAAATTATTTTCAGAAGGACCACCAGAACGCTGATCAGAAGTAGTGAGTTTAGCTGATGACACCATAAAGACTTATGGGAAATATGTCTTTACTTAGTATTTCTTGTGAGAAGTAGAAGCTTTTTGAATGGGAGTCTATTGGAGCCGGATGTTTTTTGGAGCCAACCCCTAGAGGCCCTCAGTGGTATTGCATTTGAAGGTGCTTCCACATTGGCTTTACTTTTTAAACCCAGAGATTACGTCCATTTTTATTCTGTGGCTCTCTGGTATTTTTATTTAAAAGTTCTGTTATCGAGATTTTCTAATGTCATGATACCTTAAATGTTAGGATTGAACGTGTCAGATCTTCAAGACGACGTACTTTTATAAAGCGCTAATATTGATCCCCCCATGATATTTGTCACGCATTATCATTCATTTTTCTATGTTGCTCACTGCAGTATATGTCTACATCCAAATATGCTTGTTTGGCAAATTCTCTTGACTTAATGAGCAAATCTCGCAGAGAAATAAGCAGCAAATTCTCCACTGACACAATTGCCAATAGAGTCGACACAGAGCTTCACCATCAGTTAAATAAACCAGCCAGGAAGTGTGTTAGAACTTTTTTTTTTTTTTTTTTTTCTCCCCCACCCAAAAAAGCTCTCTGACACCCTGGATCATTTGAAGTTGTGGAGAAGGAGCCTCATTACTGCCAAGGCCCACACGGGGGGTTTACTCCCAGACACAGTTTAATGGCAGTAAAAAGGAAAAAGGCTCGGAGGTTACGAGACGCTGAATAGCTTCGGAGGAGACGGCCTGCTCTCCCTTCGCCCCGCGTCCCACGTCACTGGAGCCAGTGGAGTCATAAATGGCTGCTAACACTAACAGTAAACGGATATAAAAAGACTCCCGGTTTCCTTTATATGACCCATTCCCCTTTGCTCAGGGGGCTTTGTTGATACGAGCCGGGGGTGTCGTGGAGAACAAGGGGGGAGGATGGATGGCGAGTGTGGCGCAAACACACTCAGCAAATTAGGGGACACTTACGGGGACAGTCTTCGGTAAATACGAACAAAACGCTCAAATCTGCCACGTTCATTTGTTTTAGCTTATATGAAATATTCAGAATACAAAATTGTACAAGTTTCTGATTTGAATGACTGTTTGAATCTAGCGTCTACGTCTGTCCTCCCGCCGACTGCAGCAAATACTTGCGAGTGACGTCAAGCGTCATTATTCTGAGACAAGTGGGAAGATCAGACTCATGTAAAACAAATGAAAGTGATTCATCCCAAATGCAGATTTTTTTTTTTTTTTTTTAAGACTCTTGAGAGGATTTAAGAACAACGAAGATTTTAAGAGTATATAAAAGATTAAAGGACTCGTTAAAATGTAGATTCTTCCCCACAGAGGAGAAGAGTCGGCTGGTGTTTAAGTTTGAGGGAGTGGGGAGACGCCAACTGCCATAAGACGGTTTACTGAGCTGGAAGTTAAACAGTTGAACCACGTACACCTCAAAAACTTGTTAACTGATTCGTAAAAGTGACTGGAAACATTATAGTGATACAGATGAAATGGGTAGATATTCATTTTAAAGTCTAATCCTCATTTCAAAGTGCTAAAGCCCAGATGTTTTGTTAAATAATATACAGTTTCTCTCAAAAGTGAAACCTGGCATGCATAACTAATGCACAAGCAAACTGTGACAAAGTTTACGACAATAAAAAGAGATTGCTCTTTCTAAATGTCCCTCAATCAAAAGGGGGGAAAAAACGATTTGAGTTAATTCCCCTTTATTTATCCAGTGGTTTAAACCTTGTCATGGCTACGAGGTCATAGGTCACTTTTACTCTTAGATGAAGCAGTAGTTACCCAACACAGCTTTGAAAACCTTTTTATTTTATTCATTTTTCTTGAACCACAACATTCCCCTCAAAACAACAAGGAAATCATGAAATCAAAATCTTTCACCTGAACTCAACCAGTTAATTTGTTAGAAACAGCAGATCTACATCTTCTGTGCACTTAATGTTGCTTTTGTAGTTGTAAAGTTTAATGTTTATTACAACGGTTCTGTCACCCCTTTACCTCTTTTTTTTAGACAATTCTGTCCAAAATATCCTCAAAAATATGTTGCATGAACCAAAACAGGACCTCAAGAAGGAAGACTGTCGACGGTAGAAATCAACACTACACTTGTACGTAATAATAAACAACCGGACGTGTTCATTCTGCAACTAAAATGTCAAACTTATTTAAGATGAACGTCTGTAACTTCAGTTTTTTTGGTGGAGAATTTCTTCTCGTGTTTAGACTGTGTAACATAAATTCAGAATAAGCCAGCTCTGCCATTGTCTGTAGTGGAAACTTTTCGCTCCCGAGTTTGTCACTTGATCATGAACCGAAAATGTTTTTTTTCCTTATCTCAAAAGTGAACACACCCAGAACCCTAAGCCCAATATTCAGTCTCTCAGCACCGAAGATTAGCTTGCCTTTAGGTGGTACTTAGCGTAGCCCTGAAAATTGATATGCATCAGCTCTATAATTTAAAGGTAGTTTTCAAGGAGGAAAAGGGGTGGAGGGGGGGGGGGGGTTCTTCTGCTCCTCCTTTTTCCACCAGTAATGACCATAATGCCTTGTTAACCCCTTCACCAGAGGTTACATTCCCCTATAACGTTTCCCTTAAGTCATCCAAACGGTCTTGTACCAGGGTACTGTAGTCGTCTGCTATTATCAGTCCTCACTCTGTCAGAAAATGTCCAAGAAAGTATAATTAAGAAATCACAGCTAGTCCTGAAAGTGCTTTGATACAACATTAATATTTAAATGCACAATTATTTAGAATTAAGACAGATTATTTGACATGTCTGGTACTTTTTCTGTGCGATATTTGGAACAACATCCCGAACCTCAATGATTCTGTATCTGTCCAGTAACCATCCAAATGAACTGCTACGAAACCAGCAGGTAGTGTTGAAAGGATAAATTATTGCGATCTACTGCCTCTGTGACCTTTCCATGCACTTCATGCTTGAAGACCGTCTCCCCTCACCTCTCTGCAGCCAGCTCATTTCGGAGGGGCCTGCCTGCCTGCATGAACTCCGACCCCTGACCTGGAAAGGGAGAGGCTTCAACGCCAGCTAGCCCGACTGATGGGGAGGGGGGGAAACCCAACACCGGCACCCTTCGATACAATTTTCAAGCACCGCATTGACGTCCCCTTCATAACCTTCTTCCTCTCCACTAATCCAATGACCCTCCAAACGCACCTCTTGTTGGGTCTCTTGAGAGGGAGATGGGAGTCTTCATGTGTTTTTAGGATGTATTTAACTTGGTTAAATGGGACAAAATCAAACATCTGAAGAAGCGAGACACAATATTTAAATATTTTACCCTAATATATAGCCTTTTTACAGCAATTAGATCATTTTTTTTTATATATATATAAATGTAAACAAATTGTTTGTTGTCAGAATACATAATTTCAGATTTTTCTACCTGTTTGAGCTTTGAAACATTTAGCTGATGTGAGTATAATCGAAGAAAAGGATCTCAGCTATCAGGCGGAAATACTTCCTCCAAGCGATTTTTCTCCAGACACTTAAGCAAAGCACTTCCAAGCATCTGTGTTAAATCTCCTTGATTTTTTTTTTTATTTTTTTTTTTTTTAAGTCAATTGTTCCAAGTCACTTCCTTTAAGAAGCTACATAAACACAGAGAAAGTGAGGGGTGAAACAATGTCAAGTATGTCTGCGTCGTGAAAAAAAAAAAAGGGGGGGGGGGGGACTTCTGGCGACAAAAATGCTGCTGAACCAGATGGGTCCAAGTTGGATAAGTATAATATTTATCAAAATACCATTGGAGATTCCGTGATGTGAAAGTAGCTGCGGTCCTCGGTTACACCTGCAGGACGGCAGTTTAATGGAACATGATTATGAGGAGCATCCTCATCATGGGTGGCTTCACATTTGCACTTCGCGGTGACTAAAGGAAAGAGAACACCTGGCAATATGACATGGGAACGGCGCACCTATGGCCGAGGCCGTCGGCGTTTATTAAAAACGCCGTGGAGCATGTCTCCGTTGCCGAGTGTATCCGCGAAATTACATTTTTCACAATGAAGAAAGGAAGGCTCATTTTCTCGGTAAGCGGACACACACATTGTGCTTGAAAGAATTGGCTTTGTTGGAAGTTTAAAAACGGGCCGGGGGTCGTAAAACATCACAAAAAGATGAAGCTTAATTTAATGCAAGAGGAAAAAAGCCTTCATAGCCGTCTATGAGCTGAAGGTGAAGTGCTGCCACTGTAACTGCGATACCTGTTCAAACCCTGATATGTAATATAAATGCACATATGGTTCAGGCCCCCCCCCCCCCCCCCCCCCCCACACACACACACACACACACACATTCTGTCTCCTTCTCGCTGACACATGGCAAACAACCAGCCATCAAATAATGTTTCCAATACTTTTTTTCTTTTTCTTTTCTTTCAAGGTTTTCCTTTTATGGCACATTTTTCATGCTTTGCCACACATGCGCCAAGGTCTTGACCGCCTTTATGGGCCATTTATTTCCAATGCAATTTGTCTTCAGAGCACAAGTGACGTCGCCGTAACGTTCAGAGGCTGACAGTCTCGTAAAAGTGCTCTCCTTCTATTTCGAACCATAACCGTGTCCTGAATCGCATGAACCCCCGCCGCAGTGTCCGGTTACCCAAGAACCCTTCGGTTGGACGTGCAATCGTAATCATTTACATTTCATTACATTCAGGTCAAACTTGTATCTGCAATATGACTTACGGTGTGTGCAACAGTAGGCAGTTTAATTTCTTGATAAGCTTAATAGTACAAGTAAGGAGTTGTGCTTGTAGTTTTCTAGTGGTATGTAACAAACACCGTCGAGTGAGCCTGTTGGCACGCTATGCAAGAGAAACACTTGAATGAAAAAGCAAGAAAGTAATTGAGAGCCTTTTCTTTTGCAGTAATGATACTCCAGCTTTCATGCATGCTATCATCTTGTTACCAGAGACTGTATATGAAAATTGGAAATAGCTTCCGTGTCTGGAAAATAAGTCTGTTGCGAAAGTGCCTTAAGCTGTGTTTTTGAGGACGCCGTCTGTTTGATTGACAGGCCTGTGGTGCTGACAGGTTTCTGCTATTGGTGGGCGGGACGTTGTATCGTCAGGTTGCCAAACAGATAGATTCAGATCCACCTCTCGCTCCTCCCCAAGGACGTCCAAATATGGTCACTTGTGGCTTCAAACTGCTAGCACTGGCAAGATGGCGCCGGCCAATGTCTGAACTGGAGGCCTCATAACGGCCGTTCACAAACCAACGGGTGACGTCACTGTTGCCGCTTGGTCGTGACGCCATAGCAACCAGAAATTCTTCTACCACTGAGGAAAGAATAAGGAAATAGTTGGCACCCTAACATGTTTTAAACATTTTGTTGACTTAGTTATTTTTTTTTGTATTAATGTTGCCAAAGCCTTAGCAACTGTGTGGTATGCGTCACGATGTGAAAGCAAGCTATTAGTATTCAATCTATCTGTCGCAAAATCAAAAGCGTAAAGCATGTGAGGACCGCACCATTGTGCTTCACCTCGGAGCCACACGATAACGGCTTCTCCGGCCCCGCCGGCGAATATTCGAAGAAAAATCTAATAGTTCAGAGCGAATTTAGAAAAGGAGTTTTGCTTGAAATGTCCATCCCTATCCTTTTTTTTTTTTTTTTTTTTATCAGCAGTTGCACTTGGATTTCCATGGGTGTCTACATGCAGTCATTATAGCGACAGGTGCATGGCCTGAGACTGGGAGGGTAGCGCTAATACTGCCCGTCTCTGTGTTTATCTACAGAAGTACATTCAAAAATAAAAATTGAAGCAAAAAGTTAAGCAATTGTTGATTTGGTTCCCCATCGTAGCCAGATAGTGGAAAAACAAAACGAAGCCAACCCCAGTCAAACACAAAGTATGAACAAAAGAGAAATAGATGGAAGTAAATGATGAGGAGTAATGAGGCTGACTGAACTCTTCAGTGGAGGCTCCCAGAAGAGAGCCATGCTGCTATGTAACGCAAAACATCTGGTTCAGTTTGGAGGGAGCTCGGGGTTTTGTGTGTCTGTTAGTGTGCGTGCGCATGCATGGTGTGTGATCTAGAGGGAAAAAAGAAGAAAGAAGCACGGAGGGAAAAAGATAGTGGTTGTAAAACTGAGCGATAAAGGGTGTGTGTGTGTGTGTGTGTGTGTGTGTGTGTGTGTGTGTGTGTGTGTGTGTGTTGAGGGTCCTGATCATGAACTATGAATCAAGAACGGAGAGCACTCCTGGAAGGCTTCTCCTCTCACTCTGTCAAGACAAAAACATTCCACATGGGGGCTAATTTCTCTAATTGTCTTCATGTGAAATGGCTGCCAGATGACAACAACAGGAAATTGGCACTCACCCGACGGTGTTGTCACTTCGAAGTATACAAGTTCACAACCTCGGAAGAAACCCTCAGAGATCAGAACTTAGTCGTAACTATGTTGAGTGCAATTTCGATATGAGCCATTGGAGCGCGCTGACAGGAGATGGTAGACCACAGATTTAGAGGAAAAAAACCACAGTCTAGGTTAAAATAAGTGTTTTGTTGAGGTCAGAGGACCCTGATTTATAATGGTTCCAACAAGTAAACACAAATAAAACTGGACACAAACAGCAGTCTTCAATGGTAAAAAAGCCCAGTGTTTTGTTGACCCATTCATCAACCCCAACCTCCTCGCTGCATGAACTTTGTGGCTCGACGACGTCTCCTTAATTCCTCCTTTGGCAATCGCTAAAACCAGGCTATCTCACGTGACCACTAGATGTCGCCTAACAATGAATCTTAATTATGGGTCGTAATAAGCTGCTTAGAAAAACGACCTATAATTTTTGTTATTGCAGGACAGACAGTCCTGCTTTTCTACGTCTTATTTTGTTTCAAAAACACAACACAAATGAAACAAAATTGAGCTCAAACTCAGTCAGGTGTTGATCACGTATAAAAGTTCCAAAAAGATTAGAATTCAACAGGAAATCCAGCGTTTGTCCGCTGCAAACGAACGGCTGTTTGCTGAAAATAACTCTCAAATAACACTGCATGAGAAGACAGGTGCTTTTTTTCCCCCAACTTAAAGACGCTAAAATGCCTTTACCGCAGGGGTCGGGACCTTCGCAGGGTCAGAGGAATGTTTTTTCGAATGTGCCTGCTCGGACCGGAGCGAGGCTTTTGGAATGGCCGTTCTCAGTCGCAGGGCCCTGTCTGCTAAGCAGCTGTTTGGGATCAGATGCGAGCCCCGTTGTGTCCATGCGAGGCTCAGCAAACCCCTCCGATTAGTCCCAGTAGAACCAAGACCGCTGGTGCATTCCAGCAACCTGATCTCATGCGATTTCATCACCAGCGGGGGGAAGACGGACGTCAGAGGGGTCTCATCTGGAAAAATATAATTGTTTATCCGCCTTAGCGTTTTGCCTTAACATTAAAGCTTGTTTAATGTGCTATTGGAAGTGCCTTTCCCTACTGCAGATGCAATGATTAGACTGAAATAGGCCCTAAAAGGACTCCCTGAACTGCATTAGGTTATGTAATCGCTGACAAGAGAAACGTACAGAGTACAAAGACTTTTAGCAATAGTTGAAAATAAATCGGGGAACTTGTCACATCGTAGGTAACTTAAGAGCTTGTTTAATAAAATGAACCGTTATGGACGGATGTCTCGTTACCTCTTTGTTGAAAATTAGTTGACAGAGCAGATAAGCTCGAAGATTTTAGCTCACTGTTCAAAACTTGAGTTTAAGTTCACGGCGCAGACCAAAAGAACGTTTATGGATCAAATACTGTCAGTCAGAGACCAGTGATAAACACAATGTACCGAACATAAGCTATTATTATCAAACTTAAAGCTCTGGCTTTTGATCTAAAACTTTCTCGAACTTTATGTTACTTAAGAGTGAATGTTCAAACTTAATATTATTATTATCATGTTTTTTTTTTTCCCCTGGAGGAACAAAGAATGACACATTGTCACATGCCACATCATTTATAGCCCAAGTTTGCAGTGCTGTCCCATGTTGGCCCTTTAAATACACAAAGCTCAAGAATGAAATACATCCCGAGGAAACCCATTATTGTGTGCGTACATTAAGGCACAAAACGAGTACTCACAACTTCTTGTATTTGTATTTGATTTCGTAAGCCTCACAGCTTGCTTACTAGCTAACTGTTAGTTCACAAATAATATAACAATCAAATTTAAATGTTTTTTTTTAATTTCCTTTCATACCTCTGACTGTAAAACCAGTTCTGTGGCTCTGACACCAAAACTGTAAACTCATTAGCACTAGTGTAGCATGTTGCTCTGCACCTCTGATTTTGTGTTTATCTTCGGAGCAGCACGCACCGTGCAACTGGAGCGCAGATGATTTATAGCTGCAAACATTTGGAGCAGGTGGTGCCTCGACCCCACTTCACTTAACCCTTCTCTTTGGTGCGTGTCTCCTCTTTTTCACTCGTCCTCCCATCCTATAAACTGTCTTTCAAACTCGTAGTCGAGCCATAAACAGGCAAAAAGTGAAAACTGAAGGAAAACTGAAGAAAACAACACGGGAAGAAAAACTCTCAAATATGTTTTCACATTCTGATTCCTAATTATTTAGGTTTTTTTTTTTTATTGCTGATTTTCTTTCAGTCTGACTGATCTCCAATGGAAGTTACTCGCTATAGTTTAACAATCTAAAGGCACAGTTCAAAGAGCATGCCGTTAGTGCATTTAGGGCAACTTTTGTTGATGGCAGATAATGTGATGTTTTGGGTATAACATCAAATATACAATGGGAGCATTATCCCTCATCCCCTTCAAAAGCCAGGTGCACTTGCACCTTGGCATGTTGATATTATAATGGAGGATTTTCTAAATACTAGACAAGAAAGTTTCTCTGCAGAGGAAACGGATCTGCACGTACAGATCTGCTTGGTATATATAAGAAGAAGTGGTTTCCAGGTCTGAAAAATGAGGCCAATGTGGAAGTGCCGTAGACTGCAGTACCACAGACGACGACGACAGGGGGTTCTTGTGGTGTTGTTAGCTAAAAGTCGCTCCTTCTTCTTGGTTTACTGGCGATCCATCTGAAAATAATCCCGTCATTAATTAGAAAAAAGGACTTAAAGAGGCGTGTTTTTTGGGGGGGGGCGCGTGTCTATTTGATTGACAGGCCTGTGGTGCAGTCGGGTTTCTGCTACCTGTTGGCGGTACGCAGTGTCGTCGGATCAGATAGAGTCAGATCCACCGCTCGCTCCTCCCCCAGCTCGTCCAAACACGGTCACTTCTGAACCTCCACACCTCTCCGAACTAGCAAGGTGGCGACTCGAGGCCTCATAATAGCATTTAACAACCCACTGGTTGACGTCACTGTCGGTTGTCGCTTGATCTGACCACACCTCATTATCAAGGCCAACAGGCCCGTGGGTGCCCAAGATGGGCGCAAGTATATTTGCTGTTTGAGCAACATGGACGCCGGAAAGGAAACTGTGTTGGTCTGAAACTAGCAAAGAGTTGCATTGTGCTCTGTCTTGCCTTGCGCCGGGTGTAAGAGAAAACCCTGTGTGTTTATTTTCACTTTGTTAGTGTACCCGAGTTACTTTAAACCCCGTACTTTATGATTAAAAGTACATTTCTGCTTTATGCAGAACGATTTGAAATGGACAAATAGACAGAAGACGAATGTGGAGAGGAGGAAAGGAAAAAAAAAAAAAAGAAGAAAAACACAGGAAGGAGAGGTCGAAGTAAAGTAGGAGGAAGAGGAATGGAAAGAGAAAGGACGGGAGAGGAGAGAGTGAGGAGGAGAAACGGGAATCCAAAAGCACTTGAATGCCGAGCGCAGCTGCAGAATGGCATTTCATTGGGATCTGTCAGCTCAACTCTGATTGGCCTGACATTGCTAATCCCTCCAGATGTTCAGCATTAACTGATGAGTGCGTGACTGTTTCGTGCGGGAGAAGAAAAAGAGGGTCGGAGGCTGACGGGCCCAGGGTAAACAGGGCCTCCCCGGGACCACTGTCCATGGGATTTGGGGAGATTTGGAGGACAGGATGATCCGGCATCCGGGAATTAGGTGGCACAGAGCACAGATTGTGTCAACAATTTGGGACAGAGGTTGCCCCCTCCCTCCCTCCCCCCCCCCCCCCGCCCCGTCCCTCCCTCCTCCTCCCACCACCACCACCATCTACATATTAGTGATATGTGTTTCCTCACGTAGAGAAATTTCAGACTTTTGGTTACTTTTACTGAAAGCAACTCGCTCAACACAATCCACTGATTCATCCGTGACTTTGTTCTGATTTTTCCACGTATAAACATGTATTTCAGACTTGGACCGTATTTGATGAGCAGCTTTTGAAATAAACAAAGTGTTATTTTTGAATGCTTCATTCATTCTTTAGACCTCAAATTCAAATGCCTTAATTGAACTTCGCTGGGAATAGTAGCTTGCAAATTCTATGAACATGAATTTCAATGAAGATTTTTTTTTTAGTTTATTCCTTGATTTCGTGCTTATTATTTTTCACATTTCTCGACTAAACCACACATGCAAATCCGGACATCACTTCAAGGGTGATGGGTGTTATTGAGCGAGTTGTATTTTCATACATAACCACAGAAAACACGAGGAAGTGTGACTGTAACGTTATAAAGACGAACATAGTTCGTGGACAGTTTCTGTGCATCATCTGGAAAAAAACTCATCATTTGGTCAAGATGTGCATAGAGGAAGCCATGGAATAAATAACGATGGATTAAACGGTGAGATTACGGCGCATCATGTGGATGTTTGATTCGGGGCGAAAGGCGGAGGCCGACGGAAAGCGGTCACGGTCGTTGTTCTGGAGACGTTAACCTTCGGAGCCCCCATCTTGTTTTTAAGCAACAGACTTCATATGGCTGCCATGACAGGCCTGTCTGCCTTTCTCGCTCCAAAATAGACGAGCAGAATGGAAGCAGCTGCACCCGGGGCCCCCTCTGGGATCCATGCCGAAATGAAACTATCAAATGCCTCCGGACCGAGGACAGATTTCTTAATGTGTGAAAGCTGCGCTGTGTTCACAGACATGTTTTGTCTGCACTTTTGGACTTGTTAATACAAAGGCTTTTTTTTTCTTTTTTCTTTTCCCTCCTCCTCCTTCATATTGGTGTGGGGTTATTTAGCAAAAAGGGAGCTGGGAGGGGGGGGGGGGTTGTTCGTTCTGTTGGGAAATCAACTGGTTAAAATAACTCTGCAAGTCCTTGGCAAAGCGAACTGGGAAGGCCGCTGGTTGGATGGTGAGGGTGGGGGCGGGGGGGGGGGGGGGGGGGTGAAGAAGTGGGTATAGCGCAGAGGTTGGAGAGTGCGAAGACCGTTCGCGGAAAAAAGGGCTGGCGGGCTTCCGGCCCCCGCCTGAAATCCCGCCACAGTTACTCTATTAGCATGCTCAGCTGTGCCTCTGTTTTTCTTTATTCGAGCAACTTATCGCAACCGACAAGGCACATGAGGCCATCAGAAAAGGAGCCTGTCAGAGCCCCCATTGTGTCCTCAGCCCCTCAAAACCTCCCTGCCTTCACTCCAGCCATTGACTCTCGGCTGTGGACGGGAGCCAGAGGAAAAGCCAGAGGCATCATGGGAGCTGCGAGTGCACTTGTGGCACTGGGTGGTGATTGACAAAACCCTGGCAAAGAGAGTAGATCACCACTGAAGAATAAGAAGTAAAGTTCTACTAAAAGTCAGCTTTTCAGGAGGGAGAAAGAAAAAAAAAAAGAAAAGAAAAAAGCTTTCTTTTGTTCAAGAGTTTAAACTTCGGTTAAATCAGAGAAGACGCAAACTATGGGGATGTTTTTTTTTTTTTTTTTAATAACAGCAATACATGGACAAAAAGAGGCTGATAGTTTTGGAGTTAAAGTTAAAACTTCATCAACAGCTGAGCGTTCATAAGATCTTCAGTTTAGAAAAGAGAAGAAACTTTGGCTGCACTTGGCTGATGGCACACAATACAGTGTCTCATAATCACTGTTCAGAAGCACTGCTCCCTAAAGAGCTGGTGAAACTGGATTTATTGAATTTGCAATCATTTCAAAATCAATAACAATACATTTTTGTACTTCGAGCTGTATATGGTTTAGCAACAGTTGTTGGTGGAATACAACCATCAACACAGAAATATTTTAGTTTTTGCTTTCGGGTGTTGCACAATGGCATCCAAACAGTTACTTTTTCTTTTCAAAAATGTTTGCACTCATGATACAGTTTTTCGACATCTTGGCCATTTTATATACCCTGAAATATTTATTAGCAACAGTACCGATGGGGATCTTCAGTTAACGTTCTTAAACTTGTGTTGTGAACCTGATCTGAATTCCATTTCCTGTAAGATGTGTTTTCAACTCGTACAATTTGCTCATGATTAATTACGGGTATAAGCAACAGGATCAACTCGAGCTGCTTAAAGTTGTTCCAGTTGCGGATCAAAAGATTTTTAGTGTGGTTGCCAACAAATATCATCACACTGAAGTTAAGACTTTAGGAGTTAAAAAGTGATTTAAAAAAAACGAAACGTGAATTAAAAAAAAAAAACTAAATTACATAGATACAAACCATATGTATACATTTATGAGATAAACACAGATTTACTGTATAATAATGCTCACAAGGTGTGTACTCAGAAGATGACATAACATGTTTTTACACTCAACTAGATGATAGATAATGATACATAAAGTGTATGTATGAGTCACCTGACATATATATAAAGTAACTATGAGGTGAAAGTAGTGGAGGATGGTGGCAGCGGTGTTACAGGGTTTTCTAATCATTAGAAAATGAAAAGGAACAAACTTTTGAGTCTTCAGCATTGTGGAATATTTTGTTGTAGATAATTGTAGAGGTTATGTGGCCATTGCCGGTACTTCCTCTGCTTAGTGTGGTGTTGTTGTTGTTTTTTTTGTGGGCGTGGCTTGTGTTGCTGGCGCGCATTGTGTCGAAGGTATCTGGCAATAAGTCACAACACAGTCTAAATGTGTGCTGTGTTTGTGTGCCGATGATGAAGGGATGTACAGCCATGCCTTGAGAAAGCATACAGTAGACATTTGTGTGTGCGTGCGTGTGCCTTTTATTCTTTTTGTGTTTTGCATGCGCTTCAGGATGTATTCAGCCGGTATTTCCATGGCAATGAGAGGCGATAAAAGCAATCTGATGAGACATGTTGGGGAGAATCTTTTTCTTTTTTTTTTTTTTTGTCTTTGTTGTTGTCGTGTTTTTCTCCGTGAGACGAGTCGGTCTCTGCAAAAAGTAGGAAACATCTTTGACAACCAGCAGAGCCCGGAGGAGGAAGAGTAGCTGCACAGAGGCACATGACACGACGGGCTTCTTTATTTAGTAAGTTGGTAATAATGGGACGAGTGGCATGACGTGACTTGTAAAATGTTCAGAGCAGAGAGAGAGCGAGAGGAGGAGGCAGGTAGATAACTACAGGCTTTAGTTCGGATCAAACATCACAGGTCAGAGAAGAAGCAGCAGATTGTACTCGGTTACACTTTGTAATTCTGTTGCCGGTATAATTGTTATCATCGCTTCTTGCACGACGGTAGCTTTGTTTTTGTCGTCTACACTTTTCCAGGAGCCACAAAAATGCACTTGCATGTAGAGATGTAATGTGGCTTCTTTCTCTCGTAAAAAAAAAAAAAAAAAAAATGCCAGATTAACACTCAGTAAACACAGCTTGTCCCGTTTTAGCTCCTTTCAGGAATCTGGGAACCTTTCAAAGAAACTTATTTACTCGTGATTTAACAGCAGGAGACTGATTTCTAGTTGTTTTCCAGTTGGGATCTGCTGTCCTGAAATCCTGTCCTGACTGTGCTTTGATGATGGTTTCTATTTTAGAAGTGGTGCTTGGCACTTTCTGGTCATAATAATAAATCATATTTGTATAGTACCCTTTAAAATACAATTTCATATAATAACAGATATAAAGGAACATAACGACGTAAAATGGATTTAAAAAATGTAAAAAATTAAATAAAATGCATCAGAATAGATGAAATTAAACGCATGACATTAATAGAGTTCAAATGTAAAATAAAGATGAATACATTTTAAAGGCGCAGAAGTACAAAGTACAGGCAAGTGTGAGAGGGCCTAAGATGTAACTAGTTCAAGGCTTAAGTGGAACGATGTGTCTTAAGCTTTCTTTAAAAAGTATTTCCTGAGCTAGCCTCCCTGATATCTGTACAGATAACCGAAAAAAAAAGAAGAAAGAAGCTGCATCCCTGATTTTTCTTTTGGCCGTTGCTGGGAAACCTCGAATAAACCAGCAGCTGGTGTTTGAAATAGCAGACCGATAGAGAAATAACCTAATATTAGACTCTACAAAAGAATACCAGAACTCTGCAGAGAGTTTTCAGTCTTCACTTCCGTTTCCTGTTCAACATGCGTTCAAATGACGTATGAAAAGAGCGATCACATCTTAAAAATTCCTCAAAATCATGTGTCGTAGAAGCAACAAGGACACGCAAAAGAGACTTTTATTTCATGATTCATTGGAAAAAATCTTTTCTAATGGAGCTCCTTATCTCCTGGAACCACAACACAAACAACAGGATGTAAAGCACCAATGATCTACGCCGATAAGCGCTCAACAGCTCACCTGATTTAACCCCAATCTGATGATATAATATGACCCCAAAGATTGACTTCATAAAAAATAATATCTGTAGACTCCAGTCACTTTATTGTGAACGTGAACTCAAATGAATGTTTTAATGACACATTATAGTCAAATAAGAAACTTTTTTTTTTATTATTCATGACATGACTTATTTATTTTCCAAAATCATTTAATCATCTGTAAAGGTATGATTCCATCATAAAAACATGACAGCAAATTAATGTCTGCAGTAAATGTACAATACTTCATTCACGAGAGGAAACATTTTTACGAGGCAAATGTTGTGTTAATCCCTGCCACGCTTGTCAAAACTCTTCGTAACCTTTATATGCGAATTCATCCAAGAAGCCTCCAAACAGCATCGCAGTGGGTTGGTGTTTTTTTTTTTTTTTTCCAGCCTCTCAATGACTTTTAATGCTCGATTTAACTCTTACATCATTATCTGGAGCCAGACAAAGTTGAAAAGTTGAAATGGAAATTGAGCAATCTCAAAACATGCACCGTATTTCATTAACGTGACAAGCTGATAGAATGCCAGCGGGCATTGCGCTTGGCTCGACGAGCGGCGCACTCGTTTGCATTCCAGCTGCATTAATTAACCCCAACCCGCGAAACACGAGGGCCGATCGCGGGCGCATTAAAACGGTGGAGCCAGTCTCTGCAAAAAAAAAAAAAAAAAAAAAAAAAACCCGCATTGTGGCATGTGAAGCGCTATCAACACCTCCTCTTAAGTACAACCTCTAGCTAAGAAATAAATAACATGGCTGTCTTTCCTCGTGGCAGGGCCAAACATGCTGGTTTTGGACAGCGTTCAATAAGGCTTTGATTCTGCGAGAAGAAAAAAAAAAAATTTAGGGAAGTGAAACAAAATCACCATTTACAGCCTCTGACAGCCGGCAGCTCTTTTTTTTTTTTTTCTTTTTCATGTTTTTGCTCCCCACGCCAGTAAAAAAAAAGCTCTCATTGGGAAACTGTCATCTTGATCCTCAAAGCGCTGCGAGTGTCAGCCGTCAAACTGGCTCCCACCGATGACATGTGTTACCTCCGAGCGATGGAACGAGTTCAGCAGAAGCAGAGGGGAAGCGGAGGCTCGAGGAGGAGATACCCAAGTCCTGCCCCCCCCCCACCCCCAGGACACAAACATGAGCAAGTGTTAACTGATTTGCTTTTTTTTTTTTTTTTAAACATTTTTTTACTTTAAATACTGTAATGCCCATTTCCTACCAAGACTTGAACTCATTTTTCTAACGTGGTGCCCTGTTTACATTCTCCTCCCTTCCCCCGTACAACTGCTTTAAAACACAGAATCTATATTGATGCAATGTTATTCATTTTTGTTCATAATGAGTATAAACTTCAGTGTTTTTTTTACTGAGCGTAATAACCCAGGGAAACTTTGCACATCAACTGAAGAAACTGACAGCTCATTTGGAACGTGCTCATCGCCAGAAAATATCACTCCGCCGCCAGCGAAGCGGAATATTTCATTCGATAAAAATATGTTGTGAATTTTGGGAATTAATACATCTATCTTTTTTTTTTTTTTTTTCAATGCTTCTGGAGAACTGTTAGCCTGTTGGGTTTGGATGGTATCGGCCGGGTGACACGGCGCTTTACTATCTTAAAAATAGATGTCTTAATGGTTTTCTTTTTCAGCAGATATCTTATTTACAACAAGATTGAGCTAGCTAAGCAGTTTTGTGTTTCTGTGTGTGGTATTTCTTCAGTTTGGACCAGAAATAGCGTCTGTTGCCAGGTCGTTGCTAAGGGTCGGCCTACTTCCTCGAGCGGTAAACATTGCGCACCTTGCATAAGAGTCTACCGACGTTGTGACTGATGCCATGGAAACGGAGATCGCACTAAACAAAAGGTTTTATATATTTTGAGAGCGAACTGTTCCCCACAATATTAAACGGGTTTGATTAAACGTTATATTTAGTTGGTAACTTGTTGTTTTACGTAGCCACGATTTGACGGTGATCTGCCGACATTGCATCTGCGTGCACGAAATGACCCGGCGCAGAGACGGCGTCATCGAAACCGGCAGCATCTGTGCAATTGTTTTGTTAGGACGAAAAAGAGCGCGTCAACAGCTGCGTTAACGAAGTGCTGCTGACAGTTCAGTGACACGCAGACGAGCTGCTATTCACGGACCTGTCGTCGGCGTCCCAATACTGACGACCTCAGTGACACACACACACACACACACACACACACACACACACACACACACACACACCGTGCAAACACACATGGATCGTCCACACTGTATAAACTGACTTCCATACACACGTTTATAAAAAAAAAAAATCTATTAATCAGTCTGTATTAGTAGCTCATCAGTGGTTTTTGCTGAAAGGTTTGATAAATTGATTTAATAATTGATTTTAGGTTTAATTTTAGGTTTGATCAATGATCGATAACTCTGTCAGTTCCCGGTCTAACGTTGCAATATGAACAGAACAAATGTAAAATCAATAACGGCAGTTATGAGCTTTTTTTCTGTCCGTTTTGTCTTTTTTTTTTTTTTTAAATAGTCTAACATTTGACATCAGAAAAATACATCAGTGGAAACTCCTCATGTCTTCGTTTAACTACATCAAAAACAGGAATAAATAAGTGATCATAGCGATATAAGTTGGCCTTGTATCAAACTTCAAAAAACATCAGTTTGAATAAAACACTTTCCAAAAAATCACCTAAAAACCTCTTCGTTTTAAACTGTACTCTGTTTTAGCTGCCTCTGTGTGGACACGTCTCTTCTCATTTCTTTGTTTTGCTCGCTACGCCTCCCAATCAAATTCACCAGTTCTCCAGCAGAGATGTAGTTCCAGAGTAAACACCATTTTTGTCAGACACTTCCATTCGCTGAGGTCCTCTCTCGCTCTCCCTCCGAGTCCAATATTTTCTACCTTCGCATGCGGACTCCTTCTCTCTCCATCTGGGAACTTCTCATTTATCTTCAGCGGCGGTGACACAATGAAAACAGCTCCACGCGGTGCAGCCAGCCACACACAGCAAGAGCGCCCGGCCGGTTTATTGGGAAAGGTGCTTTATTGAATTAACTAGCTGCTTTTGTTCCTAAACCAATATTGCGAGACTATAAAGGGGTCAGGGGACTGCAGGCGCGCACAAAGGGCTGCTGTGGAGGTAGAAGAGCCTGCAGGCAGCTCTCCACGAGAGCAGCGAGTTTGGTTTAGGTCAAAAGAGAACTCCTGATCTGGAAATAACAGAACATTCCGGAAGAACACAGCTGTCCCACCCAGCCTCCCAGCTGCCCTCCGCCCGTCTGTCTGACTGACTGTCTGTCTCTCACCCTGTCTGTCTCCCCCTCTGACTGTCCGTCTCTCCGACTTCTTGTCTCCAACCCTGTCTGTCTCTCACGCTGTCTGTCTGACTGACTGACTGACTGTCTGTCTCTCATCCTGTCTTTCTCTCACCCCGTCTGTCTCTCTGATTGTCTCACTCTCTGACTGTCTGTCTGTTCGACTGCTTGTCTCTAACCCTGCCTGTCTGTCTCCCACAATATCTGTCTGTCTGTCTCTGACCGACTGTCCGTCTGTTTCCGACTGTCCGTCTGTCTCTCAGACCTCACATCAAACTACGGAGGATTTGATTGACAGGAGTTTATGAAGGCCAGTGTCAACGATAGGAAAAAGTGAGCAAAATATGTTCTGGTATTATCAAATGGAAATGTCATTATTTCTAAAAAAAAAAATTCACGTTATTACTGAAAAAGAGTTGTGTGCATTCTTCCGTTATTTTATACACGATGTGTTTTGCAACGGGTTGATAGATCAAAGTTATTGAACTCTGACCCAGCTACGTGGCACAGTGATGAGCATGGAGGAAGGGTACAACACCACACAATATACTTTATTGTGCCATCATCATCATCATCATCCACAATATCCTAAAGTATTTTTAGACATGAAGATTATTTGAAGTGTCGTTGCAGGCGAGACATTTTGCGTGTTACCTTGGCGACGTAGACGTGTCATTGCGCCACAGTTCAGGTGTTTTGCGGCGAATGTTTTCCCCCTCAGACGCATCAGAACTCGGTGTTGACAGTCTGACCCTTTGAGAAAATGGCAAAAATAATAAATATATACAGTTTAGAATGAAATTGTATGGAGCGCCAACCAAACCTAATATATTTTACAGTGAACAGTGAATATAGCGCAGCTTGTAGCCTCTATATTGCAGTTTCCAAGTCACATATAAGGCTCTGAGATATAAAATGGCTGAAGTTTACCATTCGTGTCATGTGATACTTATTTTTAGCACAAGACCGTTTGATTATTAGATCCCGAGCAACGAATGGCGCGAAAGCCCTATTATTATTATTCAAGGGATTATCTTTCTTTTTGTGCCTTATTATTCTTCTTATAAATAAATTGCCTTTTTGGCAGCTTTAACATTCTCCAAAAGTGGTTTCCCAAGTGGGCGTGGCCAAATGGCTTGCTAGCGCCCCCTAAAGAGAGGCCCCGGCAGCTACATCTACCTACATGCATGAAATTTGGTGGACATGAGTATCTTACCTAGATTTAGAAAAAAGTCTGTTGTTTCTTTTATATTTCCACAAATTTTGCGAGTCGGGGATGGGGGGGGCGGTTGTTAAGTCCTAGTGTTAATAGATATCCTTTTTTCTTTTGGGGGGGGGGGGATGTGACACCTTTTCCTTTGATGTTTACTCATCCTTTAATTAGAGGACGGGATTACTTCATCTTTCCCACTTGGGGGCCCTTAAAGCGAGCACTTCTCTGTGTTTTCCTGTATAGGTGGCATTTTGGACGTGAACCCGATCGCACTCGCACGGTAACACCCCGCAGGCCCGGACATGCTTCGGCATGTATATGTTGTCCCATGAACTTTCTTCTATGTGCATTATGCAAGAGAGCCAGGTGATGAGATCCAGACAAAAGTACAGGATATACACTTGACTTTTTTATTTTTTTATTTTTTTTTGGACTGAAGCCAAATGTGTGTGATCGGTATTCGTGCGTGCGTATGAATTCTCAGCAACGCTTTTTCTTTCTGCGAAATTCTCCGGCGCGCGAACAAAAGGATGTTAATTAACGATTTGATCTCGGCGTGATGGTCCCACATCACACGGCTGAAGATAAGTTCGGAGACGGAAGGCTCAGGGGCACAACATGTGGGTTCCCCCCCCCTTTGTTTAGCGCTGTCAGAAGGGCAGAGCATCAAAGCATCAGAGCCGGGCTGTTATCTCTATAGAGGAGCTGTCGAAGATAAAGGGGGAGGAAGTGGTGAAAGTGAGCGACACACCGCGCACACCGTCGCGGCGGGGCAGCCGCGCACACATACGTCGGTTACGCGCACACACACTTGTTCTGCTCGGTCCGATGGTCTATCTTTAGAACATCAGGGGTCAACACAGCGATAGTGAACAATATGCTGATCTGCTGCTCGGTTTCTTGTGCGTGCAAAGATTTGCAGCCTCGATTCCCTTTCGCTCGCAACGCGCCACCTGCTTCCGCCCACATGGACCCGCCCACAAGAGGTGGATGTGCATCGTCTTCTCAGGCAGCACAGACAATAACAAAGCCAGCAAGATTTAAAGAAAAAAAACAAAACACAAACATTTAAAGGGAACATTTTGAGACTTTAATAATGTAAACAAGTTTCAGGTAAACCTGCTTCATCGAAATGAATCTGCTCCTACAAATTTAAACTGAAAACGTATGGATGCACATTTCTGTTTGGATAAGATCAAAATAAATAGTTAATCCATGATAGAAGCACCGTACATCGTTTTTCATTTGTGAGCTCACCATTTGTTTTTATGGTCATTTATCATTAAAATACAGATTTAGCCAGTGGTTTCTAATGTTTTTGGCACATGAACCCTTGACATGTAATGTTTGTTACTTCTCATCACAGATGACGAGTTGTAAACAAACAGTAATTTTTTTTCTTTCAGATTATTTCATTTGAGAGATTTTTTTACTAAATTCTTACCCCCAAAAAAGTATTTTACAAAAAAATAAAAAAATAAATGCTCTTTTGATAAAATATTAAGGTGACTTTGTCCATTAAAAAAATGTTTACTCACTTTTCATGTCGATCTGGTTGTATAAGAGCCTTATACTGACTCAGGCAATAATACATAGATTGGCATTATTTCATTTGGTATCTACATGTACGGTTGATAGGCTTGCACATAAAAAACATCTGATTTAGTAAACTTGCAGTCGTAAAAAAACCAACCTATTTCTCATATTCATAGACAGATTTGGCTGTTATTGCTCCTCGTCCTCCTCCTACTCTTCAATGTGAATGTATCATTTTAAAAATAGTCTTTATTATTTTATTTTGCGCTCGAAATCTCCTCAAGTTCAAGTAATTAGATTAAGTGCGCTGACAAATGATCATTGACTGATAAAAGAAGGGAAAGCTGTGGGCATGCACCATCAAAAGTAACTCGGGATTTATTGTGAGGCGACTCGGCATTATGGTAAGCCGACTGGCCGAGAAGCAGCAGCATCCCCGAAGAGGCAGAATGAAATAAGGGGATTTATCCACAGACACTAATCATTCCCAACTTAGGAGCATTGGCACAAAAAGGAAAGAATGTGTAAAGAGCCTAGGGGACACAAAGACTTCTGGGTGATCAAAAGGAGAATTAAGGGTGACTTCTTCCACTGAGCCATTGTCTGCGTGTTTCATGAAGTATCACTCTCGGCAGAGGGGAGGCGAGAGGGAGGGAGGGGGGAGGAGGGGGTGGGGAAGGGGGTGGGGGGGAGATCAAGCATTTCTTGAATTAAAGAGGCTCTACGCTTTTCTTTTTTTTTTCTCTCTCTCTCACCTTTTAATCCACCACCTCGCTCACGCCATCCCTCGCCACTTTCTTCATCCCCCCCCCCCCCGCCCCCCGCAAATAAAATCCCTCCGAGGCTACAAAACTTGGCATGATACGCACGTGTGTGTGTGTGTGTGTGTGTGTGTGTGTGTGTGTGTGTGTGTGTGTGTGCGCCTGCGTTGGGGGGGTAAAATTCGACTTCAAAAAAATCTGAAAGCACGGGGAGGACTGGGTGGGCTCGCTGCAGATGTGTGTGTGTGTGTGTGTGTGTGTGTGTATGTGTGTGTGTGTGTGTGTGTGTGTGTTTGAAGGGGTCCGGTTCATGTGTGTGTTTTTGGGGGGGTGGTTGGGGAGGGGGAGTGGGAGGAGTTAGAGCCACCAGGATAATGACCATGACAGCCGCCCAACAGACACCCCCCCCCCCCCACCTCCCTCCACCCGCTGTCCTTTTTAAGTCCTTGTTTAAGGTTTGGCTTCGGCACCCACTTTGAACCGCGACAATAATTCCCTATCGGCGGTGGAACTCCCAGGAATTCTTCATCCTTTTTGGGCCGCGATGCGCCCGGGGACCAAGAGGCTCTTTTTTGGAGGGGGGGGGGCGCACAAAGTCTCGTCCCATTTCTGACCGGCGGACAATAAAGTTCACTCCCTCTCTACTCGATTAGCCGGTCGCTACATTCAAAGACGCGCAATGGGGTGGTGGAGAAGGGGGTGGGGGGGGGGGCTCACACACACACCTGCTTTATGATCGGCCGACAGCGAAAAAGGTCACGGAATGAAAGCCAAGCAGCTGAGTCAGGTGCAAATGCAAGTGGAGCTTTATTTTCACTTTCGTCGGTGGTAAGATTTCTAGCGTTTCTGCTGCCACTTCGGTTCGATGTCCAAACTGTGTAGTTAGCGTTCAGCCTGCCAGGTGGACTGTTGGGTCCCCCGGCGTCCAGTTTAACCACCAGAAGGGTCCGTTTTTGAGGGCAGAATCGGTCCATGAAACATGTCCCATTAGTATATGCGTCTATCGCTCTTCCTTATTTCCCGTTTTTGCCGGCGCCTGGTTGTAGCGCGTTACTCCCGTCAGAAGGTGGCAGTAATGCGCCTAAAAGCTGCTTGCCAGCCTGCATTTAAAAACAACAAAGGGAAAAGAAAGAACACGCTACTTTGTTTTGATTAATAAAAAAAAAAAAAATCGAAGAGGTCAGAGTATTTTTCTCGAAATGCCCATCCCTAATTTGGACAAATATTTGATCCTCTTCGAAACAGATACAGGTGGTATACTCGAACACCACAAGTGAAGTTCGCCCTTTCAATAGTTAATTTTACAAATATATCAATGGATGTAGCTTTCTTCCATGGAAAAAGTAAGTACTCCGCTGGCATCAGAAGCTCGTACTGTCCCCTTTAGCACAAAAGACGTCTCGTTGGTGTGTTTTGTATAATTGTCCGCCATTCTCTGTTTCGGTTTGCTTAAGATTTTTCAACCGCTTTTCCATGGAAAATTCCTTCAGTTGCAAGATGTTTGGGGGTTTTCTTGCATGTACTGCCCATTTCAAGCCCCCCCCCCCCCCTCTGCCCCCTCCACACACAACCCCCACAACAACTTAATTGGATTCATATCTTGGCTTGTTTTTTTTCTTTGGTTGAGTTGGACTCAAAAATGAACTGATCTGGTGGTCAAAGGTCACAGTGACCTCACAAAACATGTTTGTGGCATTACGTCAAGAGTCCGTACGTTAATTATGACCAAACTTTCACACAAATGTCTAATAGGATAAAATGATGAGGATTTGATATCAGAGTTTCGAGGTAATCTTCACTGTGACGTCAAAATGTTCTGCAGAAACATTCTTTTGTCCATTTTTCAGCACCATAACTCAGGAACAGAAAGGGAGATCGTGACCATATTTCACATTTGGGTGGATACTGAAATGTCGACACTAATCTTTGGAGGTTCACCTTGAAACTGAAACTGATTCAACAGATCTTCTGGCATTGTCAATTGTGATCATACTCGGCTTTTTTGGCCTTGCATTTGCACACATACAATGAATTTATGCACCGATACATCAGACATACAGATGAACGAGATCAAATGTCACTCGGCTGGTTGACAGGAGGCATTCGACTGTTTTATCTTCATGTCAAGGTGAGTTGTAAGGTGGTTGGAGTATTTCTAGCTTGAATCAGCACAAAACCGAGTTCAGTTCCAACTGCATTCTTTGATATAAAAAAAAAAGTAGATAGTATAAGCTTACGTCCATGCAATTTTAAGTTAATTACAACTTGTAATGTGCAATTCAGCAAGAATTATCCAATCACATGGCTCCTGAGGCTCATGGGTATTGTAGTATTTGTTGATTAAGCATGATTATTTGAAACGAGGCTGAAATAATTAACACCGGTCGGCGTGGCGTAAACCTGCCATATTGTGGAGAGTCCTGTGTTTAACATTCAGGACTTTCTTTATTTGCAATTCCATGAACTCTATGTGTGTGTTTGCTAGATAAACTACTGTGCTGTACAGATTCAAATAGTCTCTGAGAAAGTGTTGGCGGGCCCCATTCCTTGGTCAAATAAATGTTAAATAAAACAAACTCAGTCAGGACTTATCCTACACACCAAGACGTCTGCACAATTTAATTTTTTTACTTTGGCAAAGTACTCTGTAAGTGTGCTTACGAAAGCCATATGTTGCTGGATGTGTGTCAAAGATATGTGGGGAGAGCACAGTGATCTCATACGGGTTTGTAATTTCCCAGATGCTTCTCTTTCTTATGGCCAAATACAGTACCCGAAAGCTGCCACGCAATTTTCTCAAAACGTATACAGCTTCTTTTTTTTTTCTTCCTCTTTCGTCTGTTATAAAATCTTTGACACGATGCAAAGAGCTGCAACTGATTACAGAGGTCAGCCGCTGTCGGAGTTGGAAAGCTTTTATTTTAGTAAATGTGCTAGCAATGCGAAAGCTAACAAGCAATCGAAAAGCTTTATCTTTCACTGCTGGAGAATTTTCTAATTTAAACCCCTATAATCACAAGTGTTCAGTCTTCCTGTTGTAATTTGGCCCCAAATGTTGCTTTTTAGATCAACTTTATATGAGAACACCTTATTTCACTACTTTAACACTATTTTTGGCCAAACGTGAGGGACGAGCAGGAACATTTTTAAATTGTTGCCTCTGCAGTGTGTGAGACGTTTAAGGTCCATCAGGTAATTATAGCTCCAGAAAATAAGCTGGGTTACACTCTCCCCCCTTTTAAAAGGCATGCATCTCGGCGTGGAGTATGTTCACACACTGGGCCATGAGTAAATTCAGCCTGTGGAAAACGCAGCGTACAGTTTATCAAAAGTTTCCAGCTGAAAATGAGTATGTTCTGCAACTCTGTAATGAGTTTGATGAGACTTGTGAGCTTGAATCAAAACAATAAAACATGCCGCAGTCTGTGCAGCTGAATGAAACTGCAAAGTTAGGTAATATTTCTACGATGGTTTGTTACTAAAAAGCTCCTTTTCACATCAGACATATAGTCACTTGGCTGAAGATGAATGTGCCAATATTATATTAGTGCAGCTTTAAAGAGAAGTTTGTGAAAGGGGACGGAGTAGAAGAAAAAAAAAACTACACAACAATAAAAGCACACAGGCATTCGACTGCACACCAGCGGCTACAAAACGCTGAACTCTGTTTGAATATACTGTATTGTAGTGAGTCATAGTGTAATCATTTGTTAGCAGAGGTAGGAAATCCCCCGCATTGCTGCTTCTAGTCATGTAACAAATTGACGTAATTGCCATTGTGGTTGAATAGAACTTGTGGTTAGGCAAACAAGTTTTTCTGTGCCAAAGCTATTCGCTGATACTGCTTCTAAAACAAACACTTGTCTCTGCAGTGAGTGTTTTTTTTGCGCCTCCCTCCCGCCCCCCCTCCAAAAAAAAAAAGAGAAGGGAATTCAAATTGCCACAAACTGCAAACCCCTTCAGGCAGAATGCAAAGATATTGAATATGTGTTAATGGATAGCTCATACAAAGGTTTAAATGAGAATAGCATGGGAAACCAAAACACACAAACAGTTCATCTTTTCTGATTTCACTGTTCGAAAAGCAACACAGCAGCGGAGGAATTTGCTCATGCAGCCCTCTGGATGCGAACAAGGCCCTTGAACAAATCATTTCCAGCCTCAGACTGAGACATTTCCTGCCTGTTTTCAATACAACATGTACACAACTGAGTTTCTGTCGGGAGGGGAGGGGCGGCGATCCGAAACAAGAGAGACACAGTAAAGGAAAGAGATGGTTGAGAGACGGAGGAATGAAGAAGGAGCCGTTTTCAGAAGCAGAGCAGATGTTGATGTCCACCGTCCACCGTCCACCGGTGGGTATCGACACTGAGATGACATGACGGGATTCAAGCCGTTACTCTCTCTCGGAGATGGCCGAAGTACAGCTTTCAAGTGGCACCTCTCTTTAGTACAACCAGCTGGCAACGCCGTGAAGAGGATGCTCCTGGTTGAGTTGCAGCCTTTCCTCCTTTTAGCAGAGCTGCTGCTGCTGGAATCTTTCGGCACAACCGCTGTCTTAAAGGGAAACTAAAAAAAAAGATTTCAAGAGAGAGATTAAAACAAAGAAAGGCCCAAATCAAAGCAGCAAGAGGGCAAGATGTTGTGACTTGAAGGCCCTGCTATGGGTCAAGGGTCAAAAATGTTCTTTTCCTTTGATGCAAACAGCGTTTTTTCCAGTTCGGTGGCGTTAGTTTTCCTAAAGATTTGAGTATTTGTCTTTTTTGGTGTCTTTATGCCGTCGAAATGTTGCCACGCCCAAACTTTCAGGAAACCCCCTACCTCAAACCACTAGCTTAGCATCCGTTATCAGACACAGTAGCAGGTCTGTCATGCACGAACGTCCAGGCAGTTTGCACTGGTACTTGCAAGAGTGATACTTTCTGTCCAGCTCACATGATTTTAGTTTCGCCTTGTACTGCAAAAACATAACAAATCACCAAACAATGACTGTCTGTTCTCACTTGAGCTGCTAATATTAGCACACTTCTCTCATTGCAGACTACGTATGCGAAATGAGTGAGGAGGTTGGAAAACTTAAGTTATCTATCAATGAGCTCTTTAAGTTCCATTTATTCCTGATTTTTGTGTTGGATTGATGCCCAAAACAACAACCGTCAGACGTAACTTTACCTGAAACTGTTAGATTAGGAATAAACATATCGTGCTGTGTAATTCACCTTTTTTTTTTTTTTTTTTTTTTTTTATATCACTCTGCCTTTTTGTTTTGAAGTTCCTATTAATTTTAAACCTTGGACACGGTTATAAGAAAAAGTCTGTTAGATGTCTGACTGGACGAGAATCCACTGAACTGAACTGAACAGATGTGCACGATAACGACACGCAAGAGAAAATTAACCCAATAGTGACTAAAAGAAAATATCGGTGTGCCAAGTATGTCCAACGCACATCTGGATTTATATCAGCTTTCTCCAGTTATAAAATTGACTGTCAAGCGTCGTTGTCACAACACCTGAACGCACCATAGAACGTTCACGCACCCGATCGCGCAGCAGTCTGCAGCCGAAACTAGATCAAAACCTGATGAAGCATGCAGACACGCCACTGTAAGAATACAGGAGTACATGAGGAAAATGGGATTTTAATTTCCTGCATGTCGTGCAGGAAATTAAAAATGTACGAGGAGTTTTTTTTTGTTTTTTTTTGACCTGTTGCTAATTGTGTCTGCCTCCCTGACACTTTGAAGGGGTTAACCCGCACTTCCCTCCTTGATCCCCGTCTCTTCTGAAGAATTCGCAACCTCCTGCGCTTTTTTTTGGATGTCTATTAGATTACATTAGCTTTTCCTCTCAGCCAGTCACTTCCTGCCCCCGGGGGGAACTCGAGATAAGCGACCGACTCTCTCTCAAACGCGCTTTTGTAGATACAAACTGAACAAATTTCCCCTCTGAGAACCGTCTGAAAAACAAGAATCCACAACCAAACAAAAGATAGCGGCACAGAAAAAACAAACAGTCGCGGTGGTATGGGGGGGACGGGGTAGGGGAGGTGGGGGGCGGGGACGGCGGTTGCTCGAGGCGCTGCGCCGAGGAGCTTTTGTGACTAAACAGGGTGGAGGGGGGGCGGGGGGGGGGGGGTGGAGAAAAACAAAACAGACAATTTTCGGTCATCTCCGAGAACTCGGGAAAACAAAACAATCCCCCATCCGCCGCCGTGTCGGCGAGGAGATCCGGAGAGATGTCCTGAGGAAATGCCGTTTCCTCTCTGCTGGGAACGTCCCGGGAGCGTCCTAACAGCAGGCCGCCGGAGTGGGAGGTTACGACATGAGGACACCACGGTGGAAAACACCGAGGAGGACACGCTGTGTGGCCTCGCAGACAGACAGACAGACAGTAGAGGAACACTGCGAGATGTAGTCTGAGAAAAGATGCTATATATAAAATTTAACGGTCCACTGCCACGTTCACGTAACACCGACGTTCGCTCGGCGTCGTCGGATTTCGAACTCCTCGGACGTTGATTTTTAGCAAGCAGAACGAGTGAAACATTTGTCTTGAGGCGAGTTGTCAACACCGAACTTTGACAGGTCGGGTCTTGACAAACCTGTCGGTGCTGAAGAGAGTCAGAACCACTTCTAACACAAATACTAATTTAGTTATTTAGGCTATTGCATTGTTAAAATCTGTGAATTTTATTCTATGAAAAAAAAAAAATCGATTGTTAAACATTACACATCATACAGGTCATACAGGTCATACAGGTCATACAGGTCAACTTTCTAAACTTTGAAAGATAAACGAAAGCTTTTAGAACCGTGTTGCAAGTTTCCTCCTTTGATTCAATTTGATGGAGTTTGATCCATCTCTCATTTCCTTTTTAACATACCAACATCCTGGTACAACTGAACTTTTAAAACGCGTGTTCGATTCCGATTCCAAACTTGTTCAAACAACACCACCGGGATCTTTCCTGCTCCTGTTGCTTTATTTCTTTGCAAACATTCAAAGGTTTCATAAAGTTAAGTCACCATCATAATAACAAAGGAAAAAAGGAATTAGAGTGAGCGGTAAGATTCAAGCGTACGCGTTTTGATATCGAACTCGAACTCACTTCTGACTTACAAACACAAAGTGTTTGTCCATAAAAGAACGACGCCTGATTTTCTTTTTTTAAACTGAGTCTTCTGTCGCCTCTGAAACCTGCTCTGCTCTCTTTTTCTTTTTCTTCTTGCTTGTAGTTGAACAAGACCGCCATTAGAGGGCGCCTCGGCCGCACCTCCCCACCCCACCCCACCCCAGTGTGTGTGTGTGTGTGTGTGTGTGTGTGCACTGACTTTAATGACGTCAAACACCGGGATTGAGTGTCAGCCTGTTTGTTTGCCTCGAATATTTTTCCATTTCTGTGTGAATATGAGTGAACAGCCGCACATTTGCGTGCAGGAACGAGCCTCATTTGTGTTTGTGTGAATCTTTCTGGGGGGGAAATGTGCTGCCTGCCTGTGCATGTGGACACAAGTGACTCCATCTGTGTGTGTGTGTGTGTGTGTGTGTGTGTGTGTGTGTGTGTGTGTGTGCTGGGCATTAAGCTCTATCTATTTACAGACTGGGTATGTTTGGCCAATGCTTCCTGACTTCCTTGCTCTTGGCAAACAGACAGACGACCACGGTTTGTGTATTGTTTTTTAGTAAGGTGGAGATTGTTGGTACTTGAAAGAGATTTATTTTATTTTTTTTGGGTAGGGGTGGGAGGTGCAGGGGGGGAAGGTGTGTGTGTGTGTGTGGGGGGGGGGGGGGGCGTGCTCGCGTTTGATTTATGTCTGCCTGTGTTTGATATCGATTATAAACGATAACACAGCTGAAGGAAGGAAAGAAAAACGCATCTCCTGTCGAAGCTCCGCGCTTTGATGTCGGAGGTTGAAGAAGAACAATGCTCTGAGGTGCGGAGGCCTTTTTTTTTTTTTTAATTTAATTTTTTTTTTTTTTTTTTTTCCTCTGTTGCCTTCCCAGATTTTCTCTGCATGTGTCAAACAGAACGGTAAAGGACTTTGCCAAAGAGGAGCTCACCGAAGACTTCACTCAGAAGCTGATGATGCAGATTTATTTCACCGTGCACTCTTCTTTACTTCCAAAAAAAGCTCGGTCGGAGCAGTGTTCAGTCCTCCTCGTACTATACGACGTGTGATACAAGTGCCCGATCACGTGTATCAGTGAAGCACATGTGAAGTTGACCCCGCGTCTTGCTGCTTTTTACCGTCACCATACTGGCCTCTGCTGGTGCCGGCTGAGTTTGCAGGCGAAGTCAAGAGGAGTTCAGTGAATGTTCTTCGAAAACAACAACAAAAAAAAAGTATGACTGATTCCTGCTCTTAAAGGGTTGTTTTAAAGGCTTTAATTTAAGAATAGAATGTCTGAAGTTTTGTATCTCCGTTGGGAAAATCTTTTAAAATAGCATGACGGACACATTTTCCTTAAGCTCTCAAATGGAGAATTTACACTTGCAGAAACTCCATGATCAAATAAGGATTTTTTTTTTCTTTACATTATTATTTCTGATTTACCATAAAGTAAAGGGTAAAGGTTCCCTGCTGGATCCATTCAGGGAAAAGGCATCAATAACGTACAATATAAGCCACCGTTCTGCACTGATCTTGTAGTCCTGTCTTACTTTTTTTTTTTTTTTTAAGACTATCTTCCCATGAAACGCAATCCCGTAGGCCGTTTGTGTAAGCAGCTTATTATGACATATACCCCGTGCCTCAATCTGCATATTTAGTACTTACTCTTGCTATTTTGAGTGCATGATTAGGTTTACACCAACATGTGCAGCAACGCTATGAGCACACAGATGGTTTTCTCATAATGGTCAAAATGTTTGGAAAAAATCAGGCAGATATGTCGCGTCGAAATGTTGCATCGTCATTTACAGTATTTGTGCAACTGTTAAAATTCACATTCAAATTCAGCGTATTACGAGGAGGTATTATTTGTCAAACTCTGCAAAACCACATGTTGGTGTGACAAAACACTCTAGTGGCCAAATTTATTATAACAGGAGCCAAAGAGTGCTGTTCTGATGTTATTTTGTGGCCATAAGTTTGCATATAGGGAGGAGGTCGGGGTCGATGGACGGGCTGACAAAACTTTGGACTTTAACACGACTGCTGCTCGTTTCACGTTTTGAACCGGTTGTGAGCGTTGTTTCTTTTAGCTCTCACTTTTGTCGACGGGATGAAGTATTAGGTACAAATCACGTACATTGTTTTGACGACGTGTCGGGTTTTTTTTGTGTTTTTTTTTTTGCTTCCTTTAGAACTGGGTTAGGTTGGCGAACATTTCTGCCAGTGTCACACTGTTCCTAAACACAAGCTGCCGGTTAGGTAATTGCAACAGGTCAGGAAGGTTCATCGGCTCCTGAAGAAAAGATGTTCGTTGACAGAAGAGGAAACGTTTTTGTTAATCAGAGGGATACAGTGTTTTCTCAGGGCTTCCAGGCCGTTGAATAAAAGCTTGCATGAAACCCCATAATTAGTTCATTGTCCCAGGTGTTTTTCTCACACCCGATGTGACCGTTATCAGACGATTGAGTCAGTTACTAAACCTACCAGTCCAGTAGGGCCATATAATGGGAACGGATGTTATTCAGTATTCAGACCGGATTCAATAGTCTGGTAACGGTTAAATAAGGAGTTTCAGACTCATTCATCTTTTAGTTTTCCGTGACTCATTAAAAAAAGTATCAAAGTTTTCATTTTCAAAGGCTTTTTTTCTTTTCTTTTTTTTTAATTTCATTTGAATCTTATTTTCATCATGAACCTTTTGAGTAAGTGAAACTCTGGAGAGTAAGTGTCAAAAGGAGCTCTACAACACAACCAAATAGATTAATATCACCATGCAGAGGTGTGTTGCAGCTTTTCAAAACCTCACCAATCAAGAATCAATCCGAAAATTAGCTACTGCCGTAACGTGTGCGAAGTTTTTGTGTGCACGAATACCACATCGTAAATTTGAACTGCAGTATGTAAAACATTTCATTTCCTGTCCGTCGTCTGAGCATCGAGGAACACGCACACGCACACACACACACACACACACACACACACACACACACACACACACACACACAGTGTCGTGTTATTGGCTCGTTCCCAACGCTCGCGTTTCTTCACTGGTGAGATGGCGTAAACTTCCATTTAGGGACTTGATTCTTATAATGAATCTCTTTATAAACTCTTACGAGATGATATCTGGCATTCAGAGTAAGCACGAGTATTAAAGTTACGAGCCATCTTAAGCTGCTTATTAAATAGGGCCGGACTTGTGTTTTGGTTTTGAAAACGGTGACTGATGACTTTCAGGGAGAACTTTTTTTTTTTTTTTTTTTTCCCCAAAAAAGGCCATGAAGTGTATCGGTATGAAGCCCGTCCGCTTATTGTCCGGCTCCGAACGTGTAGTTTTTCTCGAGCAGCGGCATAGCGGACATAGCTCGGATAACTTATGTTTTATGTGGGGACCGTAAGACCATGCCAAAAAGAGTTTTTAGATTCCAAATCTCAGGTACTATAATTCTGTTGACACTTAAGCCGGAGCGCAACATTCTTCTGTGCACCGCACTGTTCGACTGCGCTCTCTAGTAGTAGTTATCACTCTGAAAAATCCCAACAAAAATCTGAGGAATTTCTCCAGGGGCTCTGCATATTTGTGTGTGTGTGTGTGTGTGTGTGTGTGTGTGTGTGTGTGTGTGTGTGTGCGTGTGTGTGTGCGCGCTCGGTCGCCCCCGTAACCCCACCTCACAGCGCCTCGACCTCCTCTCTTTCCAGAGTAGCTGAAGCTTCTACTCGGGATTGAAAACTAGAAGTAACAAAGCACAAAAATAAATAAGTAAACGTAAACTGAAATGTCCACATATGGTGATGTAGTGTAATATTTTGGGGAAATGCAAAAAAAATGAACTCCCTGAACATTAATAAACTAACATGTCTGTAGATAATATGTAAAATAAGCACATTATGAATAGCTGCAAAATGAACTGCGACCAAATAGTTATCCTGCATCCTCCACGTGCTACGTTTTTGAAGCTTATAATGTTCAAATGTTTTTAAAGTGAGAGTTTGTAATGTTTCAACTTCAACGATAAACACCGCATGTTCCAGTGCATTAAACGATCTTGCATAAAAATAGAGTATGAATAAAAATGTGCAAAATGAATCTTTAAATATTGAAAGCGTCTCGTGCTCGGTGCATCGCGGCGTCTGACTTTGCCACGTTAGCTCAGCGCCGAGATTTTAAAATCCTAAATTCGCTTGAAAAGAAAAAAAAAAAGAAAAACCCACCTACTGTCTGCAGGCTGAAGAATGTGAAGTCAAAGAGAGGTCCTGATGATGTTTTGGCTGCAGACTATCCAACTTACTGCACATCAATCCTGCGGGCGGCTCTGCAGAGTTTTGACTGGACAGCAGACCCCAGACTCACCCCGGTGGGAATGCTGAGGGTCTGGCCGGCCCTGACATCCAGGTTACCCCATGCCGCTCCAAAAGGCCCTGGAAGCTGTAATTATGGCAAACAGAGAGAGAGAGAGAGAGAGAGAGAGCTTCTTTCCAAACACACACACACACACACACACACACACACACATAAAGACACAGGAACTGACATAAATGGACAGAGACAAATGTATAAACAGAGACGATCATGTCTCACGTAGCTATAAAACACACACACTCAGACCTATGAAGGCAAGCACACCTACACACACACACACACACACACACACACACACACACACACACACACACACACACACACACACGTCGAGTAGCTGCGAGCCCCGGCATAAATCTGCCAGCTCAATTAATCAAGCGGTTCCCCTGGGGGGCTGCTGGAGCCAGCCTCAAACCCCGCTGACGTGCCCCCCCAGCGCCGCAGAGCGCTCCCACCACAGGGGGGCAGAGCCCCGCCGCTCCCCCGAGAGTGACAGGAGGAAATAACTGTCTCTGCTGCAGAATGCGACCAGACTCCCCCTGTGTGACCTCTCTGCTGTGAGAGACTGAGACGTGGACTGAGAGGGGAAATCCATTTTTACTACCAGGAAAATTAATAGTCTGAGTCCCAAAAAAAAAAAAAAAAAAAATCACCTTTTTTTTCTCTCTCTTTTTTTGCCTGTAACTGAGCCCCTGAAGACTTGTTTTTTTTGGAGAACAATTGTTTCAAAGAGCTGTAGTAATTAATTTATTAGCAGAATATCCATTGGGGAACAATTTTGATACTTGATTAAACATTTAAATATAGTTTCAAGTATGTAAAAAAAAAACCTCTTAGTTCAAGCTTCACGGATGAATAGGTTGCAGATTTTCTTTATATGATTTGATTTTCTGCGGCTGTTGAGTCATTTCAGGATATATTTATGCTTTTTTTTTTTTTCTTCCTGAGAATTTTATAGGAACTTGATCAGTTGGGGAAAATAATCAGTAGACTTTATCACTCATTTCTGCTGAAGAAGGTCTTTAGGACTCAATCTGGACAGAACTTACCTGAGACGCAGCGTATCATTACATTTGCACATTGTGCTGATTTTGATTGTGATTGATGCTGCGTATCTTACGTTTCTGTCGACATGAAGTGCAGTTTGCGCTCAATCAGAACGTCCCGGGGGCAGATTGCTTTATTAAAGCACAGGAACAGATTGTCTTCAATTTTCTTCATCATCTTACAAGCCCTTTGTTGTCATGTGACAAAGCTAAAAATCACAGTGCCTCAACCTCCCATCTTTAATTTTAATAATGAAATCTCAGAATGATTAAATTCTCGTCGTCCTCTGTTGAATCTTCAAATGTCTTTACTCATCACGTTCACCCAGCTGCTAATGTTTCTTAAAATTAGGGCCACGTGTGCCCAAAATGCATCTCCTCGTTCCTCAGAGATGCCGTTCCTGCGCCGTCAGGCTCTCCCTACAGCTTTTGTGATTTCATTAGTTTGTTTTTAACTGAAGTTGACAAACTTATTGGAAACTATTTCTCAGCAGTCTTCCATCATTTTTATCATCATCTGCAGAAACTCTGTTCAGTTTGCACAAAGGAAACAGCGCCCTCTTCTGATCTAGTTCCTCATAGCGTGTAACTGTATGCATTCTGATAAATAGTAGGATAATATATATATATATATATATATATATATATATATATATATATATATATATATATATAATTCCAATATTCTTTATTTAAATAATCCTTTTTATTATCATTAACATCAAACTGATTCTTGTCCAATTCATTAATGCCGTTTGCTTGTTGATATAACTTTTTTTACATTTGTGAAAAATGTAAGAAAATTTTTTACTCTTTTAAAGATTCTTTAAAGAAAAATGTTCTTCTAAAAAATGAGAGAAATGAGAAAATGTGTTTTTTCACAGTTTTTTTTTTCTTTCATTTTTTCATTCTGTTTCATTCAGCAGATTAATGGATTGTTTGGATTCAGGCCAGTTGTTTTAACAGCTTAAAACTTAGGTGACAAACACGTGAACATTTGATGTCCAGAAGCAACATTAACATCCCTTCATCTGTTAACATCGCGTCAAGTTTGACCAGAGATGCAGTTGACAATTAAAAAAAAACATTTTCTTTGATGATATCTGCATCATATTCTTTGAGATGTTTTGCATATGTGAGTTCCTATCTGAGAATTGTTAATTTACAGACAGATTTTCTTTTTTGTGTCTTTCATCCGGACAATTTTCTGTAATCCGCCGGCTCCGTTCAGGGTTGTAGTATTTTCTCACTCCTTAACATTAACAAGAATTAATGAACCATGTATAGAAGGAAAACATATATATAAGAGGGAGCCAGAGGGTGCTGCTGAGCAGGTTTTAATGCAACACTCACTGAAAATGATGTCCCACGTTATTTATTGATAATGTCTAAAGTCCTGATCCCTGCAGGTCATACTCGGCAATGAAAGAAAACTTTTAGAGTTCAGGATTTTCTTTATAAAACCGCCATCTGTGATAGTCAGCATAAAAATGTATCAGTATTTACAGGTTCAATTTTTAAATTACAAAAATGCAAAATTCAGGATGCAGTGAATTGGTTTTTAAAGAAAATATCGTCACACCACTTGTCAAATGGAGCTGTGATTGAGCTGCGTGTGAGAATCCAAAGATGTCGGAAAATGTGGTCCTGGATCAGTCGCAGCAGTAGCACACAAGAAATACTGCCAATGTCAGTTGAGGTGTTTAACCTTTGACCCTACGAGGTTGTGGACTTGATCCCAGCGGGCGGATTTGTGAGTGTGTGTGCGTGTGTGTGTGTGTGTGTGTGTGTGTGTGTGTGTGTGAGAGAGAGAGAGAGAGAGAGAGAAAACCTGAGCCGAGAGGATGTCCTGACCTTTTTCTAACGTTAAGTGATGGGTGGTGGGTCGGGAGCTGTCAGCCCTGCCGCAGCGACTGTGAAGTTGGCGTCCGACCAGCAGGTGGCAGCAGTGCACCGCTCCGCGCTGCGGCCCGACTATCCCGTGTGAAGGATGTGGGCTGTGTTTGACTTGCCAGCTCTCCGGCATTATCTAATCCCAGTTTGATTCCATTACACATGGCAGAGGAGGGAAATAAGGCTGACTCACGGCGCTGCGGCTCTCCCAGTCGAAGATTTAAAGTGTTTGCCGAGAAACCGGGAGGAGATAGGTCTCCTGTAAATCTTTACTTAGCGGCTCATTACAATCAGCAGTGGCTTTTCAATATGACCTCTTTAGAATGATAGCAGGTGGGCCATTCATTAATATAGGGTTGTGATTGCTTTGCACAGAAACCTGTTAGTGGGAGAAAAGCTTGGGCTATTTTTTTCTTTTGTTAATCAGTTTGTTCAACTTTTGTTCACTTTGTGTGGTTTTTTTTTTTTTTTGTCTTTCCAGTGAATTATGTGTCCTTGCTTTTTATCGTCTCACGTAAATGTTACAAGGCTTCGGCTGATGTAATCTCGGCCCGGTTTCGGGGGTTTTAACGTGAAGTCTTGCGCTCGCTGTGTGGAGAATAACAACAGCATGTATGTGAAGGGAAAAGACGGGAGGAATGAACAGAAACGTCCCAAAAAAAACGGCGGAACAAATCGCATGTTTCTTTCCCGGAGTACAGGACGACAAATGAAGCAGCAGAGGACAAAAATTTAAAAAGAAAGGTCAAAACCATCAATCTCAATCAAATATTGTCAGACCATGGGTGCTGAAAGCCAATATTTTTATATACTGTGAGATAACATCAGATCTGGATCCGGGTATTCGTCTGAACTGTAGTCTTTGCATTGTTAAAAGAAAACAACAACAAAAAGACGCTTTAGCAAAATTGTATTAATCTCAGGGCAGTAAAACATCTATTCAGAGGTTTAAAGTATCTCAATATAGTTTTTCATTTAGTCTCATTAGCTTTTTTCTGGAGCTCTACCAAAAACAGGCTGTTCTGTGTCTGTCTCTTTAACTATGAACGACCCTCTCCTCTGATTGGCTGATTCTTTTTTCTTTTCCTTATTAACCCAACCAAAGGTTTTCACACAACAGCGGGACTGCGCAGGGTTTTCTTCTAGTTAAAAGGTAGTATGGTGGGCCGTCCTAGAGGGCAGACTTGAGTGCGAGTTTGTGACATCACAAACTCACAGAAGTCCAAACGTCACAGTTGCTGAATAGAGACCGTCTGCTTTTCTCTGTAGACTGAGTGTTTTGACACATTTGTAGTATTTATGTGGCACCTATCCATATTGTAATAAAAAAAAAAAAAAAAAATACATGGAAATCTGCATTTATACAATAGGGGACCATTAAACGGATAAATGAAGTATATGTACTGAAAGGAACTTCTAATTTCAGGGATGGAGGGATAGTGAGGACTTGATATCTGTCTTTAAATAAGACTAATATTGGAATTTTATGTAATAACTTATCTTTCATGATTGGCATCGTTCTCTATCTGACAATAAAAATCACCGTGATCATGAATTATGTCCCTCTGGTCCTCAGAACAATTCAAAACTATTGCTAAAAAACAAATGTGGTATGAATTCACCGCGGTCTATCGTGTTTAATTTGTTCTCTACTTGCACTATCACAGTCGATCTAATGAGTTGCTAACTCACTGCACACATTGCTGCAGCTTTGTAGTTATCTTTTCTATTCAAATATACAAATCATGAATCATGATTGCTGAGTTATGCTGGGCAGAGGACAAAACTTATGTGTCAACCATATGAATATAACACACAACATACTATTCTTTAACTACATAATAAATGTATTTAAAGAAAACAGGATTTAAAAGTAACAACATTTTTATAAGAATGTGAAATGACAATATGAAAGGAATTGAATCGATTGCTTTGTGCATTGCTTGCTTAGTCTATCTAATGGTTTTATGGTTAATAGATTGGGGTGAATAAACAATATTGGAAGCACAACTTCACCTCATTTTAAACCCATCTTAAGGTAGCTGTGCATTTAGTAAAAAAAATAATAATAATTGTGATTTTCTTTCTTTAGCCTCTCTGATGGTTTAAAGTCAAAGCTACAAAGGGTGAACATTTCATATCTAAAGATATTTATTTTATTCAAATTATTTGCTTATCTTTTTTTGTGATTTTGGCATAACATTTCTTAGAAGGCACTGATTGACAATATACAGCAACTATTATATGTAAATAGGCTGCACTGTATAGACACATGCATTATGCATGTGCTCCCGTAGAAGAAATTATTCACATTCATATTTTTTTTTTTATCATCATATCTTCCCCCAGTAACAATTTGAACTCGGAAATTGCCAACTGGAATCATTCCATTACTTTGCATCATTATCAACCACTTAAACAGCATTTCACAAAGAAGGCCACAAATTGCTTTCAAATAAATAAATAAATTTTAAAAAAAAATTAAAAGTCTGTGCCAACAAGTGCAAGTGCAGGAAACTGGTTCTCAGCCAATTAAGATGTGACGGTCAGAGAAAAGAAGCAACCTCATGAGTGGAAGTGGCATTACTCCTCCTCCGCTCCCTTCACTGGTTACCAGTAGCCGCCCGCATCCGTTCCAAAACATTGGTACTTGCGTACCGTGCTGTGAACAGATCGGGTCCAGTCTACATCCAGGACATGGTCCAACCTTACATCCCAGCCCGCTCCCTCCGTTCTGCTTCTACCAATCGGCTAGTGGCTCCCTCACTGCGAGCTAAACACTCTACAAAATCACGACCTTTTGCTGTCCTGGCTCCTAAATGGTGGAATGAGCTCCCCAACGACATCAGGACAGCGGAAACTCTGTACATCTTCCGCCGCAAACTAAAAACGCACCTCTTCCGACTTCACCTTGAACAGTAGAACTTTAGTAGCTTAAAATGGCACTTACTGATAGCACTCTGTAGTTTGGCTTTCTTGAAGAAAATTGTATTTACTTGATTCCTGTTGTTCTGGGTTTTGTACCCTCATGGTTGAAATGCACTTATTGTAAGTCGCTTTGGATAAAAGCGTCAGCGAAATGAAATGTAATGTAATGCATCAGCTGACCAGCTGGACGATCAATACTCACCTGTTTGTTGACCGTTTTTATACAGACAACGCAGTTCAAAGTGCGTTAAAAGATAAATAAATCTAAATTAAACCAAAGTCGGTGATAAAATGAGGGAAAAAGAAACGGTCAAAAAATAATAAACGAGCAAAAAAGTCCAGCAAAAATACAAACAAAACTCAATATTGCATTCTTTCCCTGGCTGTCAGAGTGAGGTCACCAAATACTTTCCATCCTGAAAAAACAGTGATGGCAAGAAAGCGCTGTATGATTGGAAACAGATACGCAGATCTCCGTGCTGCAGCCCCCTTGATTAACTTCAGTGTTGTCAGACAGTACGTTAATCTTCGGTCTTCGTGGCTCTTTCGCGGGCCAGAATCCGAGCAGCTGCACACGGAGAGGCGCCCAATGTCCCGTCCTCCGACACGACGCTCTACGTCACTAATCCCATTTTAATAACACCGTACATGCGCTTTAAGGAACAGCAGCGCAGCCGCTGGCTGGGGCCTGTCAGTAATCACTGTTAACGCTCACATTTAGTATTATAGGATAAAACGTGTGTGTGTGTGTGTGTGTGTGTGTGTGTGTGTTTGAAAGGTTGTCAAGCCGTGATAACCGCGTTCACCGAGTGAAATATCACCCATGAATAATTGCTTCCGCTGCCCATTTTCCCCTTCTGAGTAATATTTAAGTGATGTTAGGAAGTTGGTAGCGAGATCGCTTCCTGGAATCAGTTCTGTGGCACCCGAGTGCAGCGAAATGTGTCTCTCTCTGGTTGAGCTGTTGACAGAGGAAGCATATTGTACGTGTTAATCATTCGAACATCACACATCACGGTGTCGGAGGTGTGGGCTTACAGAATGAGGATGGCAATCCTCCAGTCCCAGAACAGCTTCTTGTATGACGATAATAACGAAAAGTTCTCATTTTTATCAGTATGGCAACCACAATGTGCCGAGCCACGGTCGACGCAGGACAATGTGAGAATTATTTTTGCACAATTCAAGTAGTCGATAAGGGAAATAAGAGCTTAAACAGAAAGAGTATACTTGTTCCACATTTTGTTTTTAAGAGACGCAGTGATTACTCACGAGTTTATCGAGATGCATGATGTCCTGAAGGGTTTTTATTTAGGATATGCAGGAATTCAAAGCTCACCTTACTGCCTGTATTGTCATGAATAAGAACAAAGAGGCTGCAAGCAGAACAGGCCAGTGCTGAAAGATCACGTTTTTGAGTGTGTTTGAGTTTATGGATACTGAACATTGCATTGATTCTATGTTTGTTTTTTGGGTTTTTTTCAGGATCAGCTGTTGGATGAAATCATCACTGGTAAGTGTTTTCATATTCATTATTTGTGGTCGCATATATAGCTCGTCACAGATGCTGAAATTTTCTTTTTTCCAAAACAGTGCTGTTTTCTGCTGCTTCTGTTATAGGCCGCCATGTCTGCTTGGTTATCGTCGTAACCGCAGGTCACACACGTCTCGCGCACTTTTTGTAGTTCGTGGTCGTATTTGGGTTGATGTCGCTTTGTTTGCGGGCTATTTGAACTGTGTGGCTGTATCGGGCCTCAAACTATATTCATTTGCTTTCCGTCGTTGATTTACCTGCCACGCCAATTTAGTCTGTTGTACCTTTTTATGTTTTATCTGACTGATGTTTGAGCACGTTATTGGTAACGTCCATGACACTGACCATACTTCTGAAATCACACATCAGCAGTTTTTGGTGCTTACATTTTAGCAAGTTGCTGGTTAATTATACATCCATGCAAGTGTCAATGGTGCAGAAATAACACTCCACATTATAATTCACATCTCTCTCCAATTTGCCCTTATCTGTCTTTATAAATTTCATCTTGCATCACCGTACAGCCTATAAATGACTCTATATGGTCCTCGCACCACCTGCAATGAGCCCTGTATAATCACAATATAAAAAGGAAATTTATGGATGTAATAAAGTCGCAGGTATTTTACTTATAGGGTTTAATTTCGCTGAATGGTGCCCCTCTGGACAGGCCAGGATCTGCTACTTTTTATTATTATTCTTTCAGAGAGTTTTATTCCTTTATTAGACGCCGACAGAAGAGAGATTACAGGAAACTGGTGGAGAAAGTAACGGTGATGAAGTGCAACAAAGTTTCTGTTTATTATAAAGAAAGAAAATTATCACTGAGGTGAGACGACTTTGTACCGCCACACAATCCACAGTAATTATGAAAAATATCATTTGCAAGAGTTTTAACATAAATGTTTTGTGATACAGTACCGTGTGGGAGGCAAATGCTGCTACTTGTTATATAAAACTAACATCTCTTGGAAATCTTGTTTTGGAGGCGGCTGTGGCTCAGTTGTAAGGCGGGTTGCCCGATAATTATAAGGTTGGCAGTTTGATTTCTTGGTTTCTGATGTCCTCTTGCCAACGTGTCCTTGGGTAAGACCCTGGTGTGTGTGTGTGTGTGTGTGTGTGTGTGTGTGTGGGTTTATGGGAGGAAAACTGTAACGCTATGAGAGTGTAGACCATTTACTACTTACCATTTGTTTTTGCTGACCTCCACTGGGTTAACCTTTCGGTTTGCTCCAGTGATGCAGAAGTGCACTCCAGGGCGTGTTCGGGACATCGCATACGGACGTGCTTACAAGTGCAACAGACCACACTTCTACCCACACCGAAGCGGAGAGGTGGAGCAGGCTTTTAATTAGAAAAGGGCAGCGAAACACTGCCTTTTGACCTCATGTTAAGTTAACGTTTAATTTCTAATTTTACAAAGACAAACATACTTCTAACCACTTCTTAAACTTCTAACCAGCCATGAAATATGTGAAAGTCATGCGGACAAAAGCAACAACTCACAGGATTTTATATTTCACAACGTTCCCAAGAAACCTAAGTGATGAAAAGACAACGGTAAATTGGTGTCAAGAGTAATCTGCCTAAATTACTTCTATAATAAGCCGAAAGTAAATTGAATGTCCTGAGCTATTGAAATGCACTCTTGGCGATGGTTCACGACATCCTTTGCAGCAAACTGAAATCGGTTTCGCCAAATAATAACATCACGAATCCGACTTTGACCCCGTAAATGTAAGAGCAGCGATTTTTAGCCACGGGGCTTTAAGACTTTTTAAATCCCTTTAATAAAGCCAAACCCCAAAGGAAGCAGTCGTTAGAGATCCAATATGTGTAATTGGAAGCTATATATTTTTTTCTGTTTAATGGATACCGTCAAAGCTTAATGCCACAAGCCGCCGCACTTCCTGAAGAATTTACTTTTTAAAACGGTGTTATCATCGAGCCGGCGGGTCTCAGCCGGACCCCGACACCTCCGTCGTTTGTCAAGCCGTATTGATCGCGCGTCCATCCGTCCATCTGAAGAGACGAGAACTGTCGCCACCTTTGCCGTGACCTCTCTGCCGGGAGGCGAGGTGTCGACCTGTCACTTCGCTTGTCATTATGTCTGGGGAGGGGAGGGAAGGGAAGGGAGGGGGGGACTGCCACAAGTCGGCCGGTCTGACCAGCTCTGCGGAGGTTCAAAGGCTTCGGGGCAATAAGTCATTTCAGTCCACCAAATGGATTTCTATAATAGAATTTTCAAGGGCAGCCGAATAGTGAATAAAGCCCGCCTGCTGTACGAATGTTTGATGTGAGCTGATCGCGACTCAGCAAGATGAAGACTTCTAGGCTGGCCGGGTTTTTAATGAAAGCTGCTGAAATGAGCGGGTGTCTTTAAAATACAAATCGTACAACGTGTGCTCAGCGAATGCCAAGTAAGTGAGGAACATTTTCTTACCTGCAAATACAATGGAGGAGCAAAGTGGAAGGTGTTATCTGTGGGTGTTGAATTGTCAGTTGCAAAAAAAAAAAATGAACAGCGCCATTTGTAATTATCTGGTTCTCGAGTAAAAAAAAAAAAAAAAAAAAAAAAAAAAGTCAAATGTACAAGCCTGTGAACATAGAATTTAAAGGATAGAAATTGGTATTAAAAAACAGCCGACTAATTGCTTAGAATTATGTTGCACCACTAATATTGAGTTAAACCCCCCCAAAAAACATTTATTCAAGTCAGTTCAATCAGATTTAATTTCCATACCGAAAAGAAGATACAAAAAAAAAACATGAAGGTAAAATGTACATTTACACCTATAATGTCAAATGAAAGGAAGTTTGAGGATGGCCTATGTTCTCGCCGTTTTAGCAACGCCTCTTCGCGACTTCCTGCATTTGCAGCATTCGACTATATTTCAGACAATCGTGTGGTTCTTCCTTTGTGAAAAACAGTTCGGATAGATCCTTTCCTCCTTCAACATGACAGCGTCCCCGCTTTAATGACATGTTGTTGTCTGACTTGACTGGTCTGAGCCAGAGCCCTGACCTTTTGGGTGGAACTGAAATGCCACCTCGGAACCAGACCTTTACTCTCCAAACGTCACCGCTAGACCTCGGAAATACTAATCCATGTGGCGGGATGGGAGAGAATCCGCAGCCGGTTTCAACATGTGGTGAGAAAAAGCCTTAAACCAGAGGAGCAGAAGCTGTTACAGCAGCAGATTAATGACCATGTTTGTTCCGACAATCGCATGTGGGAGTTACGTTGAGGCGTCCACGTACCGATCTGACGGATCTGACTGCGAACCAGAGGACGCTGTGCCCCGCCCACATTTAATGGCAACCACTCAAACCAGACGAGCCCCCGAACATGGCTCTCTTTATGGCCTAATATCTAATTCAACATGGAATTTTTTTTTTGAATTACCACCATAGCACCGATCAGAAGAAGCCAATTCAGCGAATGACACCATAATGACTTAAGGGGGAAAAAAATTTGACTTTGTATTTCATGAGACAAGTTGATGCTTTTTGAATGGGAGTCAATTGGAGGTTTTTCTTTAGCCAGCCCCTGGTGGTCAACAGTGGTGTTGCAAATTAAGGAATTTTTCATACCCTACATCCAATTTTATATACAGTCTATGTTTGCCTACTTAGGGCTAAATTGAAAAAAAAAGAAAGAAAGAAAGAAAAGGCAGCTGGTCGACTGAGCGGATCCTTAACTACACAAATATACATTTACTAGATCTTCATGTGACAAAAACTTTTCAGGAAATTTTAGGAAACCAACCAATAACATTACACATCCGTATTATTAAAACTTGTATTTACTTCTGGCAGAAGTGAAAAAGATTCAATCCTGTTCTAACTGAATGTTTTGCGCTATTTTTGTTACCTTTTCCATCGCTCTGTAGCAGTTTATATATCGTACAGATTTCGGTACACAACGTAGTTTTGAGGGCGAATATTCGATTAAAAACCGAATACTTCCGAGCGAATTTCGATGAGCAGTTTTGCTTGAAATGCCCGACAGCTAAACGCTAAGTATACGCGAGCTTGTCTTTTGCTTGCACCTCACGTCCCCACTGACGGCAAAACCTACAGAAATCTAAATGCAGATCTTTCTCTTCACGTCATTCCTAAACTGCAGCTCCAGCCCGTGAAACGTGCTCTTTGGTAAGATTATTAATTAGACGAGAAATAGGCGTCTTTCATTTATCCCAGAGAATCCCATTGTTAAGAGTGAAGGCTGCTCCCTGACTCAGGGAATAATCTGTCTGGTGCTGCTCAGTACCTTGAGTTATTTTAATTACCTTAATGCACATCAGGAGGAAGACAAAGCCTTGACTGTGCACTCTCTCCGGGTGTATTTTTTTCCTGAGGAGGAACAGAGACGTTATAAATATAGACTTATTCGGCTGCAACGGCTCGACCGGTGCTCAGTAAATATGTCAGCTCCGGCATTAAATACATCCGGCTCACACTTACAATTAAGTCTGTTGATTTTTAACGGCTTTAAGACCACAAATCAGAAAAGTGCCCCCCCCGCCCTTCCCCTTCTGCCTTGACAGACGTAAAGTGCATTCATATCAAGCCGCACACACTGCCGACTTAATCCTTGACCGAAAGGAAGTGACACGAGCGACTTTGACACGAGTCTTTATATCACTTTCAAAGAAAGAGACACTTTGCCAGGCACATCATCACATGTCAGCCCGAATCACTTCCCTCTCACTCCATTTGCCGCCGCGTGTCCTGGATCAGCTCTCCATCTTGACACTTGCTAATGTCCCCCCCGCCATCCTCTCCGAGGCTGCTCTCCCTCCGCTGCGGTGGTGGTGGTGAATTTTTTTTTTACCCCCCTCCAGCCCCCGAAGCGTAATGGCAGCTCTCCAGCTTGTGTCAGCCGCTGAAGTTAAGGCCTTCTGGCTGCTGTAGTGCCGATGTCGGCCCGAGTTAGCCGGGTCCTCGCGGAGCAGCGGAGGGCTTGTCTCGGCCGATCAGCGGCTACACAAGGTGCCGCGCACCGCGTATTTAGCGGCGCGCCGCGCCATCTGATCGGTGTTGCTCCATCGGACGCCGCTTAGGCTCGTTCTGCTGCAGCATCTGCACGACCGTGTGTGCAAGTGCAACGTCTGACACTCATCCTTTATCTTCTACTTGTGTATCAGTCACAGGTGGAATCAGAAATCGAAGGATTACTTTATTACTTTATTATCTAGAATTTACTTAACGTTAATTACCAAGAATATTTGGATTGCATTTCTCCCATGTAATAAAAGTCAACTTTATATTTAAAGGTTTAGACAACATTTTGTGATTCATAATCATCATTTGATGCAATAAAAAAAAAAAATTGAAAATAGGAATATTTTTTGTTCTCAGTCAGTATATCACCAGTTGAATTAATTGAAATAAAGGCCATTTTTCAGGTCAGCACAATACAGTCAGCGTATACTTCTTTATTCGCCCCGCTTAAATCATATTTGCTTGATTTAATTTCACTCCATAGTTTCATTACCCTCTTCTGCAGTGGGTCTTTGCCCCCCGCTGTGAGCTCCACCTCTGAGCTATAAGCCACCATGAAAAGTATGTTTAGAGCAAAACTGGTAGCTTTTTGGCAGTTTGAAACTTAGTAATAATACTCTGTATGGTGTCCTGATATACAAAATAATGGTCCTACGCTGGGACTCCACAGTGTGTTATTGTGCCCAGTTGGATGGCCGTGATGCCCGATATATGTTATTCTTTGTGACAACATGTGCTGAATTGAATTGAATTTGACTTTCAGATGTGGTTGTAGTGCAAAAAAAAACAACAACTGGTGAATTTGTCCAATCTCCTGACCATATGTCCAAATGTGCTGCAGCGGAACGTGCCAGTTTTTTTTTGCATTTCAGCGTCCTGCCATCAGTGAATGTGTTTACGTGGCCCTGATTATCCTAGTTATAAACAGGTTTTGGAATTATCTCATTAAAACATTATCTCTCAATGTCAGAAACTTGGATACATACCCTTATCCTGATTTTCAGAAACCAAATTATGCTGTAGTACTCTGAAAGAATCCAGACGCCGTTGCATGTATACATCTTATCCTGGTTTCTTGAGTAGCTGTGCAGGCACGAAACTTCATCCAAGTGATGCAACAGAAACACAAACAATGGTGGCAACAAGAGCGTCTTCCTTCTGGAGCGATAAAGAAATTTGAGTTTTGTGTTTCGGTTTATATGGAAGAAAGCATCAAAATGCTGACCTACTCAAGTCTGTATAGTATAGTAGTAGTATAGAGGAGGACATGTTTAATATGTCCCGTCGCTGTCCTCTACCGTTGCTGGCAATAAAGGGGATAAACTAAATCCATAACGAGATGTTGGTATCTAATAATGCAAAGCCCCGCTGTAAGTAGAAGTGGTTTAATTTTCAATATCCACCGTCAAATCAGATTTAGCATTTTAAAACACAAGGCGTCAAACAGCATGCAGTAAAGTGTGCATATGTGACTGAGGGCATTTTGTGTCCTGGATTTTAACACAAAAAAAAACCAACTACAAAATGAGTTGCTAAAGTTTTAGTTTTACACTGCAGTGTTTTTTTTTTTTTTTTAGTTGAAGGATGATATGTATGAGATGTTCTGAGGGTTTGACAGTTTTTAATAAGTCTGAGAAATAACTGCAACAGTGTCATCAGAGTTATCTCAGGCTGGACTGCACTTCAAAGTGGTGGCACGGATTCTGAAAGATCGGGGGTGTTTTTTTTTTCAGGCACTTGGGGTTTAATGAAAGATGCTGTTGAGTTATGTTATTAGAATTAAACTAATCAGTGTTGTTGTTGATGTGTGCAAGGGAAGGATTGTCAGGATATAAAACAAAAATCAGTGGAGTATTTTCGAGCATTACGATGGAATACAGGTTATTGAAATTAACATTGATTTGGATGTTGTGTTTGTGTATTTGCAGGCATTTGCCATATTGTACTAGCCTAGTTCCTCCTGCCTTTTGCTCGTAGCTTTAGTTTTCTCTCTATTTATAGTCTGGAAACCCTTTTTCGCAAGAGGTTCGCTTAGCCACTTTCAAGCCCGACCAATCAGCGACCAGTAGGAGTGGCTGAGTGACGTCACCCGTTGGTTTGTGAACGTCCGTTATGAAGCCTTAAGTTTGGATTTTGGTCGACGATGCACTAAAGTCAAACTATTGCGCATCTGCTCCACAATTTCTACCTTGTGGCCGGGGAGGGGGGAGGGGGGGTGTTTTGGTAAGTGATGGTATTTGCAGTTAATGATCTCACGGCAGTCAGTTGCTCTGGTTTAACCTGCAGTCATAAAGTGGGAGAAAGTAAAGTCCGTCCATTTTTTTTTTTAACTGCTCTTATTTACCAAAGAAACACTAAATCTCCCAGACGGTGCGAGCTCCGATGGGCAGGCTCCCTCTCGCTGTGTTTTATGTGCTCCCTGTAACCAACTATGTTAATGAGCTGTATTAGTATGCTTAGTCAGATTTGCTGGAGGAGTTCAAAGACAAAAGAAACCCCTCAATCCATCAGCATGCATTTGGAAACTACTGCTCGGCAGCCCTCCCCGGCGAAAGGCACCCGAGTTCAGCCTGGGATTGTTTATGAATGTTTTATATCACTTTGTAATACAATGAATATTTTGTGAAGTGGACCCGTGTGGTCAGGATAAAGGGTCTGCTGCACTGTCAATTAACAGAGGGAAGATGTTGCGGGGGCCGACTTCCCGGTCTTCAACTTAAAAAATGTAAATGAGGTATCTTGAAATTTCTAAACATTAACAGTCGAGAAGAGTTTTAGTCTTTTAAATCCTCCGAGATAGAGAGCAGTTTCTCAAACCAGGCCACCCTGTCAGTGGGACTATTTCACTGTTTGTAGCCTCTGTCAATATTTATCGTATACTGAGCCTGGCCGTATACTGTGAAGCCATAGCGACATGGCTGCAGCTCAGAAATGTACCACATCTAATGCAGCGTCATGTCCCTAATCCAGTTTAGTGCCTCGGTGTCAGTCTTCACGGGCCCTCGCTCTTTTATGTTGTTGTTGTTGTTGAAAGGCCGCTCTTTGTTGTGCTCCTCTTTTGATTGGACCAAAATGGAGTAACACAACACACTTTTCTGCTATTGACAATGCATCGAGACGTAATCCCACGCAAAGCTATCGGTCATAATTGCTTCCCACAACTACTGTACACATCCTCGTATCCGTGCGTTGTAAACAGAGCCCTGCGCGCGCCGCCTCTTGTGGGATTGGACCTCTGCCACGCCGTAATGGAAAAGGACAGTCAAAGACCAGTCCGGCCGTCTGCAAGGTCTTTGTTCCCGCTATTGTCAGCAAACGGCTGCCGACGATCCGGGGGCCACATGCAGTAATCGTTTCTGTCTCTCAAGGGCACGACATTGTGGCAGTTCCTTTGAATGATGATGAGTATTTTTTATTTTCTTTTGTACTTCAAACTTTTGGCACACCGAGTTTCAACAGGGTGGCACGAGACGGCCTCACAGAGAGATATTGTTCCCAGGTGGAAGAAAGAATGTTGGTTTTTTTGCGGATTTTAGGTTTTTTTCTGCTGCAAGAAAAACATTGATTTGTAAGTAATTATGGTCCACAGAAAATCCTCTCATTACATCGAGTAAAATTAAAAATAGGAAAAGAGTGTAAATGATGAGCTTATTATGAAAAATAATCTTAAGGTCAATGGTTTCTAAACTTTTTTGTTTGCTTGTGACCCTTTAGTTGAAGGTCACATATGTCTGTAATTTGCAGCCACTTAACGAAAAAGTTAAGTTTATTCTCAAATTATTTCTTTCAGATATTTTCTACTTGCCTAAGGAGGTAAAATGATCTGCACTGTTTATTTGCTCAGTACAGTCGGCTTGTACACGTTACAGCCATGCAGCCTCTTCATGAGCAAATCATGAGCTGACGTGTCAAAAAAAAAAAAACATCGTCGAGAAAGAAAATCAAATTTGAGGCAGAAATTGGCTTCATTTGCTGGATTCACTTCTGTTAAGAGGTTTGAAAGACGTCCAGTATGTTTACAGCTGCAACATCTGTTAACAGCTCTTGTTGCCCGAAAGCTGGAGAAAAGCTGGAGCCTGTATAAGTGACATGAAGCAGATTTTCTCATTTAATATGGTAAACTACTCAACTTCTATTTGAACTGTAGCTTAACAATTGGGGGCTGAGAAAATATGTACCAAACTTCACATGAAGTGGCCTCCAATTTTTTTTTATTACTTCTAAGTCAAAGCCACATGTGAGATTTCAACAAGCACTTTTAATAAATCAGAGTGTGATTAAAACCAAAATGCAAAGATGGTTTCCTTCACAGCTGCAAAAAACATGTCAATGATAAACGATTTCAAATGAATGGCCTACATTGATTAAAAATCACTCTATCTCGGAGAATGCTTCTCCAACAACAACAACAACAATAACTGACTGATATGTATATATATTTTTTCTCTTTCTCATCCTCCTACGGTCTCTGGCTTGGTGTGTCTTATCTTTAGCTTTTCTTCTTCCTCTTTTAGTGATACGTGAAATATATAGTTTATTCTCCATGGTCGAGGTAAGGCTGTGTAAATTGGGAATTGAGAACCCAAAGCTGCTATCGTTAGCCCCCCCCATCCCCCGGGCCGATTCACCTCCAACCGTCTCCACAGGGCTGCATGGAGAGCGTGAGAGAGGAGATTGTTAGCTTTACGAGATAAAGGAGTTATTTTTACCACAACATTAAACTATATCGATATAAATAGGATTTTCTCATTTTATAACATGTTTTAAAAAATATCGACGTACCTTAAAAAGTCAATACACCGCCTTGTGCAGGATAACAGCAACTATTTGACATCCTATTTTCTTTCTTTTACCTCTTTATTTTGTATTTTTGAACAGACTTATGTTTATAGATTTGGTCAAAGCACTTCAAGCGATAGAGCCACCTTGACTTGAATTACGATGAAGCAATATATTCTTGTCCCCTTCAACTGTTCTTTGTGGTGACAAATGTTATTAACATGTCAATCAGTGATGGCAGCTCCGTGGCAGACCGCCTGCCCCCATGGAGTTAAACTATTCATTTATTCCGACTTGTCTCGCAATCCAGTTCCTGCCAATTACATGGCGGGCGTCCATCTCCAGGAGAACAGCATTTTAAAGTGCTTTGTTTTAAGGTGCAGCAGCACTAGGAGCGTTCTTTGGTATCCTTTGGCCCACCGGGGGGGAGGAGGATATTCAGAGCGAAGCATCCTGCACACCCTCTCCGTTCTCTCTCACACAAATAAATACGCCATGAACAACAACGCGACCTCGTGCCTCATCCTCGTCTGTCCAGTAATTTCCAGAATGGGTTCTTATCCAGAGCTCCACACTGTTGGTGACCGAATGCTTTTCAGCGAGATTTTCACTTGCCAAAACTTTCCTTGGAATGGATGTGTTTGGGGTGGCGGGTGTCTTTGTGCTCACTAATTAGAAGCAGCTTGGTCCAGCAATGCCTTTGTGCTCAGTGGATCCATGCAGAATAACCTCCTCTCCACCTCCCCTCATGGCACACAACACTGTAAGAAGTTAAAGGTCTGGCGATGTGTGTGTGTGTGTGTGTGTGGGGGGGGGGGGGGGGGGTGTTTGTTGTTGAGCTCGTGGCTAATGTTGCGTTTGTCTTCAATGAGAGTTTTAGGGGGAGGGCGGGGGGTGTTTTATAATGTGAAGGGAAATTTATTTTCACTTTTTCCATTGTTAAAAATAACAACATTGTTCTGTGCAAAAACAGTCTGGATCACAAAAAACTTCCACCAATTTGGTCAGGTTGAATTTAAATGCTGCTGCACACCATGCTGGTCTAACAGGAAGAGTGAGAAACACTTGTTCTGCATCATTCTGATGGTTGGACCTTGTGTTGATTGGCAGATGTGCTAATTAAATGTCTTTCAAACATTGAAACAAATGAGCCTCGCTTTTCTGTTTATTAACAATGGAAGTAAGTAACGGTGTAATTTTGTTGAGATGTAGCTGCCAGCGATAGTGGCTCTCTGCACTGGTTAGTGGTTTAGTGACTTTTTTTTGCTGCTCTCAAAATCTCCTAATACATGTGACCTAGAATTAGTGATAAGATGCAAATAGTTATTCCCACTTGGCTGCTCTCATTCAGGCTCGGTAATATGATGTAAACACGGTCACTTTAAGCAAATAGCATCAAATCTCTGGCCAAACCCGACATTTTTTGCAGCGCAGAAAACAATAACCTTTTAACTGTATGAAGAGCTGTCACTGACCCATGAAGCCCATTAGTTTACAGAGGATGTTGCTGGTAAATGGTAGCATTGTCATGGTCTTGCTATCTGCAGCAGGTATGCAGCGATCTTAATTATTGATATTAGTGTTGCTTTTTCGCCCCTAAAAAAAAATGGGCCTTCTCTGAGCATTTATTGTCGACATGCATTTGAGTTCTGGAATGTGCGATCTGTGGGCTTTAGTGACGAAGACTGTCCATATGGTGAATTTGAAAGAATACTTTTACAGAGCGTTTGTTTTTTAATGCATTCGAATATCAAATCTTAATCAACTCATTAAAATCGAATCTAGTGTGCACCGACTCGGTTCCCGAAGCCCGAAGGAACATATTGAGCCGACAGGATAACAATTAATTGTGCATCCGTGTACACTGTGAATTCAAAGTCATCTGATTAAGTTTTGGTGCGAGGGGGCTGCAATCACCGGAATCTGGGAAAAACAAAACACAAAAGACCTTGCAGGTTCAGGGCCAGATTCTGGAGACACATATTTCACTAACCGACAACAGCGCCTTGGACAAAATCTTGAGCGCAGAGAGGCTTTTGGATGCATGAAGCTGTGACGGAATTTGTCTGGATCCCTCTTGTCCACGCATTACTGACCAACTTGAGCCAACAAAAGAGGTGGAGGGAGAAGAGGAGGGGTGGGGTAGGGAGGGGGGGGGGGGGGTAAAGCCAGAAGGAAAGAAGTGGAGTGAGAGAGCGTACTGCAAAAACAGCGTCGCCGTGGGTTTAATTGGAAGCGGTTTGGCATTTCTGCGAAAAAAAAACGAAACAACGGGGGAAACAGGAAATACAATTACACCCACAGAGAAATGTGTCAAACAGGTTGCGAGCTCTCTCGCCACGCAGTCTCACTCCTCTGTAATGAACAGTTCCTGCAGCCAAAGGCACCGAGGGTGGCTTGTTTCACAAAAGGTGTGCAAGTGAAGTCTGTGCGGCGTGAGGCTTTGAGAGAGAGAGACAGCGCTGCTCCGCGGGCTTAGTGAGGGCGAGATAAACAGCGAAAAGAAAAGAAAAAGAAAGCCATGCTATCTTTGACACGCACCTCACCATCTGGGCCCGCCGCGCGGAAGAGGCGACATTAGGACGGACGCCGAGGCTGACAACAAATCTAAGTCTCGGGCTGCGGGGTCATTCCCGGTGTTAATGGCACCTTTTAATTAATGTAAACATGTCATTTGGCAGGTGATGAGATATTAATAGGCGGTCAGAAGGGACGCACGTTAAACAAATATGGCTGTCGGATCGTAGAAAGATCCTCGGTAACCTCGCAGCGTACTCCGTATAATTGTCTCTTATCTTTAAATGGCGCGTTTCATACTGGGATAATGAGCAACTGCCACTCAGATGAGTTTAGTACAAATGTCACGGTGATGAATGAGAAGGTTGGGAGATGATAGCGGTGCTAATGGGACCTTCCTCTCAACACTTGCTTGTTGTTTTTGGCTTTTTTTATTTTATTTTTTTATCATGTTCCGGATGTAAACATCAGCTCATTGTGCACATTTAAAGCATTTGTCCAAATGTATGTTTTTACTTAGTATGCAGAGCACTAACTAAAGTGTAAAACTCTGTTATTTCGACTACATTTGCTGTTGAACATTTACCTGAATATGGGCGTAGACCTCTGGTTAATCTTGAAACTCCTTGGAGCAGCCTTTTAGCCAATCAGCAGTGACCACCAATTCCCCATATGTTGTGCCCTGAAACTCCTACCCGGGCCGGTACTTGGGCACACCCCCGCCGCTCACTGATTGGTTCTACCTCCAGAGCGACTGAGCAAAGGATGGTTATAGTCTGAAGAAGCTGCGAGTAACAGTCAGGTGGAAGCAGGCTCGGTGACGGACGAGTAAATCTAGAACTTTACCTTCAGGCTCAGCTCGCACATCACCGCTGTTACTGTGTCTTGCATCAAACCCATCTGCCCTCACCCCCCCTCCTCCCCCATCATCCTCCCACCAAGCTACTTAAAGGCCTTGACAGGCACCAGTGACTCACTCCCGACCCACACCCTTTCGTTGGCGCTGTCACACATTTTAAATCCAACTGTGATCGATTACACTTTTACTCGCCAGCTCACCTTCCAAGTTTTGAAAGGTTCAAATTATCATCGGGCTTTCTCCACCTGATACAGTTCGATCCTAACTTAAAAATCCTGTCACTGCTGGAGAGAGGCCACATGTGGAAGGTTACAGACTTCGGCTTTCATGTTGAAATAAATACAAAAAAAAAATGAAGAATTTTTTTTTTTTTTTTACAGTGCAAGTCGGCCTCTGGTGAAACGGCTCAAATGTGCTTTTATCATCGTCATCATTTTCATTTCATTCAGAACTTCATCGTGTCCACTTAAAACAGACCCAAAATATGAATGTTTCCTGCAAAATCATCGAATCACAGTGAGTTAAAGTTTGGCCGGCGTCAGTCGGTACAATTTGGCAACCTTGCGATTTATTTCCTCTTCATACTTCAGTCATTGTCTCAACAAGTCATCGCATTCAATTGTACTTTGATTTATTATCAGTGACCCGGTCAGTTCACGCAGATGCGATAGAGAAACCTTTTCCACATTTTGCAATCAGTCCTCGAGTGCTTCGACCTCCCGTCATCCCACTCAGGAAAGAGCTGCTTTTCTTTTAACTGCAGCTTTGTGTCCGGAGGGCAACAGCTGACAAGGTTGACTCGGTCTGCGATTACATGTAATCACCGCTCGCCTAGATTTACAGATTTCCCCCCGAGGTCGCGCTCTTCCTCTCTCGCTGTGTGTGACACTCGGGAAAACATCTGGAACTGCCACGGGCTAAGAGACGCTCCAAACAAGGAATCATCGGCAGTTTAATGAGTGTATCACGCTTTCTGAGCTGGGAGTTTGATCAAAGACCGGTTTACTCGACTTTGTCTGCTCCCCCCCCCCCCCGCCCTCCTACCCTCCCGCAGGCTTTTCATCACATCCCATCCCATCCCATCACATCACAAGGACAAGGAGAAGCCTTGGTAGGGTAGCAACCCGAGTCGGAGTGATTAAAGCAGCAAGGAAAAGACACAACATGCCACCACTGCCAGGTGAACAAGTGAAAAAAGTGTCTACAAATTGCTTTCGGCAAAGTATTGGGAAGTATTGGGTTTCAATCAAAGCCGCAACCAGCGGTGATGTCACCCGTTGGTTTGTGAACGGCCGTTTATATGAAGCCTCGAGTTCGGATTTTGGCCGTCGCCATCTTGCTAGTTCGGAGCCGTTTGGAGCAGGAAGTGGCCGTATTTGGACGAGCTGGGGGAGGAAGCGAGCGGTGACTCGGTCTGATTGGGAAGCCAACAATACTACGTCCCGCCCACCGATAGCTGTAACCTGACTGCATCACAGGCCTGTCAATCAAACAGACGCACGGCTTTTTGAAGCTTATTTTCCAATTAATGACGGGATTCAGATGTACCTCCAAAAAAACGAATAAGAAGGAGCGACTTTAGCGAGCAAAACCAATATCACTTGTGGAATTTTGGACTTTGTATTTTAGGACAGAAGTTGAATGGGAGTCTGTGGAGCCTCCAGTGGCACTCGGTGGTATTGCAGCTTCGGGAACTTCCGCATCGACCTCGTTTTTCAGACTTGGAAGCTATTGGTTAAAATCGTTTTCAGGTTATATAAGAATCCATGAGTAAAAAAAGCCTCTAAACTTCAGCACTGCACCTTGTAAACTTCATCCTGTTGAACTTGAAAGGGTTTGAAATGATCAAAGGTTGGGTTGTATTTTCTCTATCAGTCCCTATGTTACATCACATTAACAGCAAATATATTAATGTAGATAATTAAACTAAATCAATGCCCACGCTTTCTTCTTGACTTAGTCCAGCCCTTATTCACAGTTCAAAAGGATGTATCTGAAGCTAATGATGAAAGTTCAGGAGGAGATATTCTCATATAATCTATTTTCCATATGCACTCTCATGAACCTCTCTCCTCTTTTTTTTTTTTTTTTTTTCCAGCGTCTGGAAGTTTTCTCACGTCCCGTCAATGCAATTATCCCGTCTTTACACTCCAGGTTTGGGTGTAGCAACTACCGCGCACTCGCCACATGTTCACTCGTCTTTCAAAGGCCACCGCCTCCTTTTCTCCTCCCCAATGACATCAGACATCACATCCCCGCTGTCCTCTCCAGAAATATGAAAAACAAACCAGCTGCGGTGCTTCAGCACAACCTTGAACTGTGACGACGACTTTCCTGCTGCGCCGTCGCCGAGCCAAATATGTTGCTCAATCACACAATACATAATGCTGCTTTCTGTCTTTGCAGCAGAGGTAATATGAGAATCTCAAACTGGACAGCTGTAATGTAAACGGACAGGACGTGCAGAGGTTGACCTTTTCAGGTTTTTGTAATTGCAGGAGTTTTTTTTTTTTTATTGTTGTTTTGCCTCTGTTAAAAAGTGTTGTGCTCTTTATGCATTGCACTTCACTAAAGATCATCTGCCACTCAGGCGAGGCGTTGTATTGGATCGTCTGTTTATTGCAAACGGCCGCTGCAGCTCCTGATAGCAGTAACACACTTTACTTTCTCGTGCGTGACCAGGCAGCTTGTGTAGAACTTTTAGGTAAATCAGTGTTTTAGGGAGCGACTGGCAGTATCAGTAGTCATGTGAAGCATCAGGCTACAGCTGAAAATGAAGTATTAGGGAACGTTGCTGTTCTTATATCGTTATTAGTGCGGCACTACAGAAATGAAAGGCCGTGTTTATTCTGTCTTCAGTGACCATTTTGGGATATTTCAGATTGAGCTTGTCAAACTGGTATTATTCCTCTACTGCGCACAAGCGGACGAGCATTGGTGCAACTGTGTTTTTTTTTTTTTTTTATATACTTTACTGTACTGTACAAATGAGAGGCATAACCTACCGGATGTATCCACTAGAAATTAGTTAGGTTTATCAAACCACAGTGTAAATATAGAAGAAAATCAGGAATTAAATTTGAAAGAATGTGGATTTATCAAGATAAATGTTGAGCTGGGTAAGAGCCTTGAAGAGGACTCTGCTTGAAAGAAAGAAAAGACTTCTTGACTTGTCGAGGTCCTCAACACGTAGAAATGTAAGTGTTCACTTGGGAGCCTTTATGACTTACAGTTGCAGAATAATAACTCCAGCTCGTACCAAACCTTTACAGTCAACCACTGTCAAAAACTAGGATGTCATTTTCAGTATTTGCATATAAACATGTGGAGTTTAGCATCTTAGCATGCTAATGCTTACATATTATCATTTTAAGGCATTACAGGATGGAAATACAGACCACTTCATGGGCCTGTTGTTGGCTCTACATCAAACGTGAGAGCACCATCCAAATCAGGGGAATTGACTTTCTTGAATGTCAAATTTCATAGAAATCAAACCGCAGTTGTTTTTCTCAGTTTGTTTTTGACTTTTTAGCATATTAACAAATAAATATTTAAAGTCTGCACAGACTGCTGATTCAAAAAGGTTGGAAACACTGGAGAGTTAATACGGAATCTGAACTCCTCCTTGTTGAAGTAAAAATGTTCCATGAAAGGGAAAATCTTTAAAGCCGCCGTGAGTCGCTTTTTTTTCAGTCCAGAAACCTGCTGTAAGCTTTAGAAACAGACGCAGGTCCATCTCTCGGGGATTCAGGAAGAATTGACCTGTGAACCGTAAAAATGCAACACAGGAAGAAAGAGACCCGTGCTGCCGGAATTGCATCGGGCTGTGCTTCGGGGCTTTTATTGATTCTGTTGCATCAAATGAACATTATGCGATTGTGTAAGACTAACTCTTCATCAACCTTCATGAAACTTTAAAATAACACCGCCCACGAGAGAGGATTTCTTTGTTCTGCAGATCTTTAAAGGGCTTTGACCTGAATTCACCTGCACCTTTAATTTATAATTAATATTTATAATTAAGTGGAAAGCTATTTTCTCTTTTGGATACTTTAGGTTTTGAATATGCAATTTAGATTTTCTTCACAAAGGCTTTTGTAGATGTCGTTTTAATTTTTTAATCCAAAAAGACTGACTTTAAAAGCATCAGCTGTGTTGCTGGTCCTTCCACTGCTCTGCCATTTGAGAGGTGTTGACATCATTGACTGCTCTCCCTCGTGGATGTCTGACATGAATGTCAATCCAGTGACGCCGGGGAAATAACGCACGGCACCGCCCGCCTGTCGGGGGACGAGGTGGTCTAACGATTTCACGACGACGGTGGCAAGGTTACGGTTTTAACACCTCAATATATGCAGTTCATGCAAGCGCTTCCAAATAAGTCTCATGATATTAACCATTAATAAAGCGGTTGGTTTAAAACTTTAAAAGTCCTTCAGCTTTATTAGAAATTTGATCAGCAGTTAGGAGATCCTACAATTTTGGACCAAAAGATGTAGTAACTGAGAAAATGTAAAACTGTGTTGCCTCGCCGCAAACTTCACAGCGTTAAATAAAGTTGAAAATTTGGACGTATAATTTAGTTGGAAGAATCTGCATACAGGGGAGGGTAAATATTCATCACGTGCCCTGCAACAAAGACCCGTGTAGTGTGCTTCAGAGCAAGCATTTACCCGCCACCTGCTCGGTGCAGCTGCTCAGTAGCCAACAGGAGACGGACTGATTGTACTGCGAAAGCTCCTGGGTGTGAATACATGCAAGTCACTGAAGGAGAAAACAGGGCGCCGCTACAAGCAGCCTGTAGACGAGGCCCAAGTGGAAGAGACGCGGAAAAGGATGCATGAACAGAAGGAAAGATACAAACAAAAAAAAAAAATTATATATGCGTGGATCTGTTGAAAACAAAACAAAACCACACATCCCCCTCTCCCCCCCCGCTCCTTCCCCTCCACCCCCCAGTGTCCTGTTCCATCGCCTTCTGGTTAGCTTTCTGACAGATGTGGCATTTTTGGCGATCAATTAACGGCTGTCGATCTGCAGGCAGAGCACCTCGGTCTCCATTCAGCGTGTTGATGGTGGGACCACAGAGGTCTATAATCTCCTCCTGTGACACCGAGGCGACGGCAGCTTGTAAATCATCTTCTGTTGTGAAGCTCCAGATTTTAAAATGCACGCTACAAGCTCTGGTTGTACTCGTGCATGTTTAACGCTCATTGTTTCTAGACCTCAATGATGAAAAAAGTGACGTCACCCGTTGCGTTTGTGAACGGCCGCTATGAAGCCTCAAGTCTCGATTTTGGCCGGCGCCATCTTGCTAGTTCGGAGCGGTTTTAGAGCAGGAACCGTAACCTGACTGCGCCGCGGGCCTGTCAATCAAACAGACACGCCCCCAAAAACCACAACTTGGTTTTAATGAAATTAATAAGGGGACCCCTGACGGCACTTGGTGGTATCGCAGCGTAAAGCACTTTCGCATCAGTCTCATTTTTCAGACCCGGAAGCTACGTCCACTTTAATACACAGTCTGTGGAAAAAAAAAACATAAATATAATTGTAGAGTGGGATAAAAAAAAGTAAAAAAACCAACAACTTTCATCTGGATTACATGTCTTTATCTGCAGTGGTTTCTGCTGTGAGACGGCATTACCATATTTTGTGATAAACTTGATTCTGCTGCAGTTGAGACTGACCATAAAAGCTTCAGCTATTTGAAAATCAGGACAAAAATTGAAATTAAACACATGGGAGTGGATTTCTTTAGCAAATTCTCCACTTAAATTCAATTTCACGCACCTATTTGTGATATATTTTACCCTCTAATTTCCACCCACCTTTTAATAATCCACATAAACGCTGATAAATCCCCAAATATTTCATGAATTAACCATCAAGTCTGTAAAAAGGTTTTCTTTGCATGCTCAAAAACACTACCTGCACCTTTTATTTAAAAAATAATAAAAAAAAAAAAAAGGTGTCTCGTCCTCTTTTTGTCTCTCTCCGCCCGCGTCACTTTTTCCATCTGTCTTCATCTTCAGAGAATTTAATTTTGGTGTTTCTGCCCCTCCCCCGTCGCCTCCCCATCTCTCCCGGGCTCTCGGGGAAGTGTGTCTCAGGTCTCGGAGAGCAGCTTCCACTTAAGCACGATAAGAGGACTTGAATGCGGTGCCACAAGCCAACCCGCTGTCAGCCGTGGCTGCAGGGCTGCTGAAGGGACGTCAGCTCCGCCTGACAAGTAAATAAGCCACTTGGGAACTTCTGGAGTGGCTCCCTCGAGAGACCGAGGGCGAGGGAAACAAAGACAAGAGGCCACGGGAGCAAGCTTAATGGAAACACCATAGTCTGCCAGCCTGGAGACCCCACAACCTCCTTGAAAAAAAAAAAACCCCTATCATCAGCTCATTACCTGAAAGAAGTGGAGGACCGCAAGGATCCGAATTCATGTCCTTAAAACAAGGAGGATTTCCTATTAAGGAAAAGACACAATTTAACAGAAAGGCGGTGCTCCTTGTCCACACATTTCCCCGTTAAGATCTCACCTGAGTGTTTCACGTGACTCTCATTTCTCTCTCCCAGTCGGTTGCAAGCGAACTTGCGGGCGTACTCCCTCGCTAGCAGCTAATGCAGTCGGAAGTTAGCGCGAGCTTCGCGTCCGAGACTGAAAAAGGAAGCCATTGCGAAAGTGCCTCAAGCTGCAATACCACCGAGTGCCACTAGAGGTTGGCTCCAAAAGCCTGCGGCTCCATAGACTCCCATTCAAATCAATACATTTTTCTCCACGAGTTTTTTTCGGTTTTCCGAGCTAAAGTCACTCCTTATTAGTTTTCTGGCCGTCCATCTGCAAATCTCCCCGTCATTAATTGCAAAATAAGCTTAAAAAAAAAAGCCATGTTTTTGGGGAGCGTGTCTTTTTGATTGACAGGCCTGTGGTGCAGTCAGGTTACGGCTATGGGTGGGCGGGACGCGGCATCAACTAACAATGCACTTGGTACTATGACTGTACTTAACTTCCATTCACACAAAAATGTGCCCGGTGATCTTCTGCAGTGCAGCAGGAAGACTGAAAGATGTCGGGCTGATATTAATGTTGTAAAGACAGACAAGAGTCGGACAATTACGCTACCGGTTTTCTTTCTCCCCATGAATCAGTGCTAACAGGATTTTTCTGCCACAACTCTAAATCACATTGTGTTCCCTCAGATTTAACAAGTCTCCTTTCACCGTCAGTGAATGTTTCTTCATTTACCTTCCCGATAAATCCATTAGTCAGATGCAATTTGGCGGATTTATTATCCAGTTCTGTTGAAGCCGAACGGCAAACTGCTCAATGACGGAAGTTGGTTTGGAAACATATGCACGAACACGAGCGCACACACATCCTGTTGTACACTGCATCTGTGCTGGTCGGTCCGTGGAGAATCCCCAATGTGACAGCTGTTGGCACATTTTGTTTTTGGTCCAAATCAGGATAAACAATCTTTTCCCATGAACCATTTTCTAGACCTTGCCAGCACACACACACACACACACACACACACACACACACACACACACACACACACACACACACACACACTTGACACCCTCACCCTTCATTCACGAGTGGTACGTAACATCCGTTCATATGTCCACACACATTCTGGCTGAGCTGTTATCTTTAGACTGAATGTGTTGATTTAACTCGCCGTTGGAAAAATAATAGCTAAAGAAAACCAGAAGCCCTCAAACTAGAGAGCACTGAGTGTTAGATGTCACGTGTCCCACTGTTTAACCTTTAATTATAATTCCTATTAACACGTGATGTTATGTCTTTACTCTGTTTAACCTTGGTTCAGTGAATTTCGGACTTATTTTCATGCTTCTAGATAAAAAACAACAACTTGATATTAAGGGAAGTATTTCATGCGAACAATTCATTTCGACATTTGTAATAAGCTGCCATTTTATTTTATCTTTAGTTTGTGTATTATATGGGACACAACCTTCGCCGCCTTTTAAAGAAATAACTCTTCCTAAAGCCTTTGGTTTGGTGATGTAAACATCAAACCAGACGTGTCTGTGATGTGTCTTTGTAAAACGGTGACAGATGAACTTCTGACCTCGTGTGAGCTTCGGGCTGAACACAAAAAGACTCAAAACAGATTCATAATAAGTCTGAGAAGAAGGTTGTGGAATGTTTTTGACGAACTACTCAAATGAAAAGTACATTTCCTTAATTTCATTACACAGATGGTGTTTGTTTTTTTTTCCCCTCCTTTTGTCGGACAAAAACGTGACTATTTGACTATTTTGCTGATTGCCACACAGCAACAAGTTTACAAATTGCTAAGCAGCCTCGCAGTGAAGTATTGATTAACTCTGGTCACACTGTACAGAGAGATATTTCTATTACTTTCCTCTAAAGTACGAACAGTCCAGTGATTGTGCTGCTGGACTGCATTTGATGGTGTACCTACAGTATTAAACTGGCAGCTGAGTGTCGGACACAACAGTGATACGGAGTTCCTAAACAACTTTATCTTCGGGGTTCTGGCAGGCACACAGGAAGTGATTCTGCAGGTGCAGTATCAGAATTGAGAACAACAACAAAAAAAAGAACACAAAATGCGCGCAGACGTCGAGTGTATATTTTTAGTTGTTTTACTTTCCCCTTGGTTTCTGTTCAGAGATTAAAATAGTATTTAAATGGCATTCGACCTTGATATAGATAAACCGTTCTCTCACCGTGAAATTTTAAAACACAACGTGACCCAATGTCACGCAACAAAAATTAAGTCCTCACTTTATTCTGTTTCTACATTAAATAGGTGATCCAAGTGAAATCGTTAGCTTCAAACTGTTCATTAGAAAAGATAAAACCTTCATTTAGAGGAGATCAATGAGAACACTGTGGTCCTCACGGCTTTACATTTAGATTACGATCTAACTTTTTGATTAAACGTGTTACAGTGACATGAGTCACCGCCGATGCAAAGGAGGCTTCGTTCTAACCACTTCTTTTCTTCCTAATTGGGTTTGTAATTATATTTATGAATTACTGCAGCTGTCAAGTGAATCCCATATCTTTCCTTCCACTGAATGCCACATTATGTACATTATAGGTCACCCTACATTAGCCTGCCTTGAAGCTTTTGCTGAAATGAAGCCCGCCTCGGCCACAAATTACACTTACAGGAAGAATTCATCCGACCTTTTCCAAGATTAGCAAAAGGAATTAAGAAAAAGATTCAAATTCATTAATTAAATGACATTATCAGACGGCGACCTCGCAGAGAGGAGGTGGAACAGGACTTTGACGATTGAATTAAACATTAAAATGACACTAAACTTCGTTTATGTCTTGCCTTATGATTGTATCTATAAATGTTTTGGAGACGTGACACCAAATACGGCATAACAGTGGCACAATAAATCAGGAATCAATGTAACTCTGTAGCATAACTTGCATAGAAAAATCAACTTTAGCTATAGTTGACTAACGTAAGGAAAAATTTGCCGCATTTAATAACAGACACCTTTTAGAAACTATGTTTATAAAACTAATCAGACTCCTGTCAGCTTGTTTACAAAACTAATCAGCAATTGTAAGTCTATTATAGGGTGACCTATAATGTACATAATGTGGCATTGAGTGGAAGGAAAGATATGGGATACACTTGACAGCTGCAGTAATTCACAAATATAATTACAAACCCAATTAGGAAGAAAATCCAGTTTATAGCCTCCACAAATTTACTGGGAGAATATTTGAGTGACATATTGACATATTTTCTAGAAGACAAAGTTGGATTATCAGCTGCTACAAAAGTAAAAACTAACAATCTTCGAAAGATTTCCCGGTTAAAACCGTAAATCTTTTTTCACCTTTAATTTTACGTTTGCGTACAACTGTGTTTAATGTCTTTGTCCCTAACAAGTACAAACACGTCTGCGCACACATCACGGCGTACTGCCACTTCTACAGATCTCTCTGAATTGACCTCTGTTACACTCTTCTGTTCAATTTCATACTGACACATATAAAAAAAAATTTAAAAAAAACTATTTGAAGAATTTTTGACATTTGCAAGATGGTTCGCTGCCTTCAGTGTTTTATAGTGACTAATGTCGTAGCAATGAGTTGGCTTGAGGCACAGCATTTGAAAGAAAATATCAGACACAGGCGAACATTGTATGAGGGGTTGAGTCTGTTTCGGGGCGGTGATGGGAGCAGTAACACACTGGGGCCCAGTTATCAGAGGTTACAAGGGACATGACACCATGTTGTAGGAGCGAAGCTTTCTTCAGGGAGGAGCTGATAACGTTGTAAACCTTCTCTCTGTTGTCGTTCCTCCGACTTAGTGGCCTTTCCTCTGTAATAAACGCCCCGTAAACAGCGCTGTTATGGATCCAGTATGCTCTGGTGTTTTTACACAGTGTCTTGCTTTATGACTGGACATAAAACATTATAATGTCCCTAAATGTGCATCCTAGCTTATCGAAATGTGATTTAAAAAGTTTATTACCATCCTAATTTGCATGGAGTGAAATTAGTTTTTCTGAACAACCCTTTAAACAAATTCCAAGAAGCTCCCAGACTTAAAAAAATTGGGCTCATTTTTCATTTGAACATTGAGCTATGAGTGGGTTGGATCAAACATCCCTGTTGTGGTTAAAGCTTCGCTAATTAATATGTTCTTTGTATTAACATTGGAGCAGATGAATGTGAAAGAGAATCGTTCCATGTCTTTGCAATTCCTCTCTTCCCCACAAAGCTTTTCAGCATTTTTAAACTCAGTTATTTTATTTTTTGTTTTGGTCACTCTCATCAACCCCCTTCCGGCTGTGTTTTTGCTCTGATAAACCCACTGTCTGATATACATGGTGGAGAATTTTAGAGTAAGCCAAAATGGAGATAAAAGGAAAGTCAGTGTTGGATTTCAATTAAAAAAATAAAAAACAACATAACTCTAAATGAATGCTAACCTGCACATTCCACTGAATGTGGCGGAAGCGAAGCGTTTTGTCTGCTCGTTTGATTTGGTCATGTGTCCTTGATTTCTGTGGTTTTGTGTTCATTGTTGTCATTTCCTACTTTGTTTCCGCAGCCTACAGAGAAAGTTAGAACGGCTTGCTGCTTCATAAGGTGGTGAAATCTCACTGTTGCGGTTTCTGCTGGTCCAAAAATGACTCAACACTGCTTGAACAGTTAAATTTGCACCGCTTGACTACATTGCATGTTTTAAGAGAAAGTATTAAGTCTGGGTGGTAGACGGTTTACAAAACTCCTTGATTTGAGAAAAAAAAAACCAAAACATCACGTTAAACCTTTCCTCTTTTCTTCAAATCAAAGAAAAAGAAAAGCGTTGAATTCGAGCGCACCGCCACTTTTCAAAATCGCTGAAAAACAGAAGCCGCCTCGGTGTAGTCATTAGCACCTCCTCTCTACCCTCAAAGGATGACATTTCAAGTTTTTAAGAATTAACGAATTCTTGCATCAACCTTTCCTATCAAGACCGGAGAAAGGATTTAGGGAGGCTTTAAGCAGTCTCCTTACAGGTTGAGAAGAGACCTTGATCCGGACACACTTGTGAGCTCGGCATTTTAAGGCACAGAGATTCTTTTGTGAGTGCGCTAATTTCAAATCTGCTACGAGATACAGAGTGGTGTTGCGAGAACACACTTCGAGCCGCGTCAAATACCATCAGCTGTAATAACGACAACTCCAGCGCGTCCTGGTTGTGGCATGCTGCCATTTCACTCCATTGTGCTGCAACATTTATTTTTTTTCAAATCAGTTTTATTCGCACGGCGGCAAATCACAACACAAGTCATCTCGGGGCACTCGACACAGTGAGCCGAGACTTTATTATCGAGAGAGACCTTGAGCAGGCAGTTGGTGACAGCGGCGAGAAAAATCTTTTTAACAGGAAGAAATCTCAGACAGAAGTAGACTCGGAGGTGGGCGGCCGTCTGGCACCGCTGGTTGAGGTGAGAGGAAAACTGAGAGAGAGAGAGAGAGAGAGAAGATGGCCGTATAGAGAAACAACAAAAGGATAAACCCTCGGCAGGTCGGTGGGGCCAGTAACCACAGGGCAGAAACATGCAGCGCCGCAGTTATGAGATGTCTGCAGAAAAGCTATAGGAAGAGAAAGGTCGTATGAACGAGGACAATCTATTATCGAGAAAGGACACAAAGGTAGTGATATGCAGTTGTGGCATATGAATGCACGGGGAGTTCAAGAAAGAGACGCACTCGTCGCATCATAAAAGGTCCAGCAGCAAAAGCAGCATAACTAGAATGTTGCTCAAGGTCACCTGAGGCGGCCGTAACTATAAGCTGTGTCAAAAACGGAAAGGTTTTAAGCCTCTTCTGAAAGCAGAGACGTGGTCTGCTTCCCACACCGAAACCTAGATATTGGGTTTCTGTGGTTTTCATTTTGTGTAGTAGAAAATAAAGGTCAACACGGCCTTCATGTCATTAAAACATGCTTGAAGTACGACTAGCTCGTTTGTTTTACCTGTCTTTATAGATGTATAATGTATGAATATACAATATAGCTGGGTGTCATCTGCATAGCAAGGGCATTTTAAGCAGTGTCTTCTATTAGCGTCACCGAAGGGAAGAAGACATAAGGTGAAAAGCATTGAACCCTGTGGAATTCCATGACTAAGTTTTGTGTACGAGAGTCATCGTTGACGTAAACAAATTGGAAACTGTCTGACAAACTAAATCAGAAAAACACCTCAATATTAGTTCTGGAAGCAGAAATGCTACCCGGGTCTACTCAACCACTACCACAGGTTTATGAATAGTGCAGGTGCTTCGAGTACGTCCAGACAACCAACGCTACGCTGGAAACAATCAAACTCCGTTTCAGAAATTCTTCGCTCCAACACTGAATACAAGTAAAAATAGTTCATGTTGCATGGAATATTTTCTCTGGTGTCTGTTGTTCACTTTAGTTTGAGTCTCTTGTCTTTGGAGCAGCAGGCGGCTGGGTGGAAACGGACTACAAAGCATTACCAGTCGGCTGCTGGCCAACAGCCTCCGGCGCCCACTTCTCTCTCTCCTCTCCCCCTCCCCTTCCCCCGTCGCCCATAATTGCAGGGCGCTCGCACCCTTCAACCAAAATGGCTTCCGCCCACAGTGATGCTGTTCGATTACACGAGAGGGTTCAGTCGCATAATCGTGGAAATAATCAGGAAACGGGAGGAGGGGAAAAAAGGAAAACGGGGCAGCGAAAAACTGTTTTGGAAGGACGATAACGCGGGTAGGTGGATGGATGGATCGATCATCCGAACATACGCACACTCGCTGCAGTCAGACCATGCTCTATGGCAGACAAAGACAAATTTGAAGAGCTCGGGGTGAAGCTGGCCGGGCCCCCCTGCTGTGGCACCCCACGTACATGTCCAGAGCGAACTGGCGCAGGGTGCTAACAAGTCAAGCTTCCCCTTTCATCTGGGCCTTGGGCTTGGGAGGCGGCGGGGGGGGAGGGGAGGGGGGAGGGGGGGCGAGGGAGGGGGGGCTGTAGTGTGAGTGTGTGTGTGGGAGGGGGTGAGCGAGCGGTATAGGGCAGACTGCCTCGCATCCGCTGATAGTCATGAAATATGTATAGACACCGTGACTCAGCCGGGCCATAATTGATCAGGGAGACGCCATTAACCGCGGCACGTCCCAGTTTTTGGCTGCACCTGTGAACTCCCCCCCTCCCTCCCCCCACCACCACCACCACCGTCACCACCCAACCCACCCACTCGGTTCACCATCCCCCCCACCTCCATCATCCTTCCTGAGTTACGACGATCAGACAGAAAGAGAGAGAGAGAGAGAGAGAGAGAGAGGGAAGGAAGAGGGAGATGGATGAAGGAGACACGCCCAGGAGCTCAGTCACAGCCAAAGTCATTAGTTCCTGTCAGCGTTAGCGTTTCGTCATTAGCATATCGTTGGGGCTGATTTCATGCAGCCGAGGCTTCCACTTCAGCAAATATTTCGCAGGAGAGTAAATATTCAGTATCATGTGTGTTAAAAGACGATCAACAGTCTACCACTGCAGCTACACTTTTCTTTCTGGATGGATTTGCTGTTTAAGCACGTTTTTTATTTATTTATTTATTTTTTTTAGCTCACACGTGTTCAGTAACCTCAATCACACTCCACAGTTTGTTTTGGTGTACATGTCGGCGGTCGGCTGACATTTTCCACCCCGGAGTGACTGCACTGGACTGTTGGCTGTTGTTGGGAAACGCAGACAATTAGAGACAGATTTAAAATGAGGGATTTGTAGATGAAACTTAATAGACAAAAAAAAACAACAACTGGAAATCTGCAGCTAAAAATGAAGCAACAAAAACCAATAAAGACCAATAAACTTGCTTCCCAATGATTTGTCCCCCTTCGGACAGAATGATATACAGCATTGACATTTCGATGTTCAGTTATAGATTTATCTCACTGTGTTTCCGCTAAATGACGGAGACAACCTCCTCGTACAAAAACGGTAAAAGTTCTCGGGAAAGATCAGGCGAAGTAGAAATCAATGATCAGCGGAGCTCACGGATCAGTTCCTCCTTTCAGACTTCAGGTCTGCGAGATGCAAAAAACTATTATCGTCCTTCGGGAAATTCAATTTGCAAAGCCAGAAGAGAAAATTGTGCCTATCCAAAAAAACTAAAAACAAAACAGCCTGGACAGCAGACTGTCTCAAAACTGGAAAGTATAAGAGATATTATTTTACTATAATACGTACTGCCATGTTCCAGAAATGGTCTAAAGCTCAAGATAGACGGTAACGTCACTCGTACATTTATCATTTTGAGGTCAGTTTTTCACTTATTTTTCTCATAGATCTGTCTTAAGTTTCTGTAACACAAAAACACAGAACTAAAAGACTGTTTTTCTCCTGAAACAAGAAACGGGATGAACTTAGTTTGTCTTCGATTTTTCTTGTCTTAGCTGAAGTCGCTGTATTCCTTTGTTAAAACATTCTTACATGGGGAATGCACAGTTCACCTTTTCTTTAAGAATGTCAGAACCAGCTTCAGATAAATCCCAAACCTCGGTGGAAGGACGCAAGAAAAAAGAAAAGGAACGATGGTCTGTCGATCATTTCTATTATTTCTTTGTTGCCTGTTTGTTACCCGGACTGTGTGATTGTGTGCGTGTTGCAGCGACAGTGATGGGGGATGGTAACTAAAGGAAAAGCAGTGCAACACGTTTGGAGAGCCGCTTAGAGGTTATTGATTGGTTTAGAAATTATTAAACCCCAGGAGTCAAAATTGGCTGCTGCTGTGTTGTAGGACAACACTTTTTTTTTTTTTTAAAGCTCTGTGTATTATTAATGAACCATGAAAATAAGATTCACAACGATTATTAGTGTCACAATTATTTGAAAAAAATCTACGGAGAAAATAGAAGTTTTATGTTCCCTATTTTTTTTTCTTGTGAAAGAATTTTGTGTATTCACACAAAAACCACAGAACAAAAGTCTTTGGAGGAAAACTTTTTCATGCAATCTACATAACTGAATGGAAAAGTGCCCTTCAACACAATAGGTAGTTTAATCGTGCATCATGAATGATGAGGCATGATCAAATATAGGGAAATCAGTCAGAAATCAGATGCTACAAATCACTAATTCGTGCACACATGTTATTAATTTGAGGGCAAATTACTAGTTTATGTGCACAAATTTTGATCGAAAGGCTCGTAAATATAACTTATTATAAATGTTACCTCTCGTATACCTGCTGGGCTTTATAGTGCTCTCCAGCCAGCTGTGGTTTGTCAGAGGATTTGTGCCTGTGCTGCAGAGCCCTTTCCGGAGATATATCTTTGACTTCCTAATTAATCAGTTACGGCATCAATCAATAAGTTAGTCCCTGCTCTAACTGCATCTCCGCGTCGGGCCGTCTGCTCTGTGACATTGTCGCAGTTGGTCGTGTGGTGAGCAAAGCGATTCCTCTGATTTTTTTTTTTCCCCCGGGCGAGGCGTTCAGATGTTGCTGCACACTCCATCGTCCTGTCTGATTGCAAACTGATTACAGGCTTTCAGATCGCTCTCTTTTTGTTTATTAGTATTCCGGAGATTAGAGGCCGACGCCAAGTGCATCCGTTCCTCTCACTTCAGCTCCCGAGCCGTGAAATGAAACGTATTGAAAGTTTGATGGCTGCATACAAATCGTGACTTTTCGATGACAAATGTTGGGAAGTTAATAGAGATCAGCTCACTGCAACAAAGTTTCATCCACGTGCGGGCAGATGATTATTATGTGGCACAAAATCCATCAGCTCAAGGAAAACATATTTAAAGAACAATTGGTTGTCTTTTCTTATTATATGTGAAGCTGCATTGAAGTATAGAAAGCTGAACACATTTGTAATGTCGAAGACAGAAGGTGACCTCTTAAAATGAGGATGTAACTGGTGTTTAAATAAACCAAAATGTGCTGCACAAAGAAACAAAATATCATTAATTTAAATCAACCAAATCTCCCCATAATAAATCTGCAACACAACACAAGATATTGAAAAGAACATTAGAAAAACAAAACACTGAAAACACAGAGCAACAGCAGCATAACAACAGCTGGAGTAACCTCGAATGTTGCGTTTGCCTCCCGGCTAGGACATCACTTCCATTCAGGCAAGTCTAATTAACATTCTCATATTCAATACTGAATTTTCAGAGTACTGGAGGCTTCAATTTTCCACCTCACACTTGGATAAATTTGAGTATTGGACCAGGGTTAGCTTCTAAAATTGATTTGCGATGTCACAAGTCATGCTTATAGCCCCTCCCCTTAAAATCAGAATTTTAATGAGCAGAGAAACTTTGCACTTTCAGCTGATGAATGTGAAAACAGCCTTCGAGTCTCACTCAAACCTTCAACTGGAGGAACGAGAAGAAAAAAACATATTTTTGAGTTGAGGGGAACTTTAATGTTGAATGTTTTTTTTTTTTTCATGTGGTCTGAATTCTCCTCGTTTAATATTTTAGTCGTCGATTTCAAGTGGTGCAATTTCAGAAGCGGGAACTCACTAAATCGGAGAATTTTTAATATAATTTTTCAAATACTGGGCACTTGAATTATCCCTTTAAATTCATGACCCAGAATAAAATGCACACACTGGAAGTAAGACTTTTCGGAGTTGCACCGAAGAGAGATTTTATAACTTTAGATAGTATTTTTTTTTTTTTTTTTAAAGTAAAGTATTTCAGGGTTTTTAAATTCAGTTGCATTTAAATTTCAACATTAAGCATTCAGTAGTGATTAGGAGCATAACTTAGAACTCAGCTACAGATTGAATATGTATCACTGCTCTTTAAATATATATTCCCACTTCGAAGGAAGAGGATACAGGCAGCCAAACTTCTGACACAGTCGGGGGGTGGGGGTGGGGGGGAAGTGGGGGGGGGGGGGGGTTTGATGTGTCCCGTAATGACTTCCTGAGGCAGCACAAGGCCGGCTGGATGTCACCGTTGTCTCAAAAGGATGCCGTATAACCTCCTCATCTCTGTGTACAGTGTGACCCATATTCTCTTGCACCAGTTACTGCCAATCCCCCCCCCCCCACACACACACACACACATGTGGGAGGGGGAGGGGGGGTGCAGAAGGCAAAGGTGCAATGACTCAAACAAGGACACATATTGTGAGAGACATGAAGCTCCTGCACAGGTCACTGAGTTGAATGAATGAGGTGATCCCGTGGACGGCAAAGTGATTCAAACGGACTCTTTAGGCTTCAGTGAGGCTGCGAGTGAATGAATGAATCGGTGAGTGGATCATTTTCTCTGTTCGAGAGTTAGTCCATTATTTTAAAAAGAGAAGCCGAACCAATGTTCAGAAAAATAATAAAGAAAAACCAAAAATATACTGGTTGAGCAAGATGTTAAAGAAGCCTTTCTGGCATTTGTCAATAACCTCCCTTCCCCCCCCCCCCCCCCCCCCCCCCACCACCACCACCAAAAAAAAACAAAAAAACAACAACACTTCTTTAGTGCCAAAAAATAAATACAAATTGGAGTTTTATAGAAAACAAACAACACATAGGGACGTTGTACAGACTGAAATTTCAGTTGCATTTTTAGGCTTTTTTTTTTCTTCTCTGCATCCATTGTCTAGTTTTGACATTTCGTTGACCCACGTCTCATTAAGGATTCTCTTGCCTTTCACCATTCTTTGCCCCTCCGTGCAGTGCTGAGCAGTAAATTGCTGCCGGGGCGTTGATGTGCAAGAAGTGCCGGCCACCTTAATGGGGAGGACATGAGTGGGTGGTCTGTGCTCGGAGGGTCTCTGCAGCCCCTTTACCTTTCTGTAATGACTCATTCAGCTCAGCTCGGTCATTCGGCTCTTTCTCGTTTTTTTTTTTTTTTTTGCATTGTATGTGTAAAGATGTTGCATGATTGCTTTTAGTCTCTTTTCTATACCTTTTTCATCATGACCTGAAAAGTCGTTATTCATTATGAGCCAAGAATACTTTTTGTTCAGACAGGTCCTGATAGCTTTTTGTTTAAAGTAATATCTGGTTTTTGAAGATGGAGGATATGATTTTTCTAATTATCGGTCTTTAATTTGAGAACTCTTCCTCGCTGTAACGGGACTAAAACTTTCTTCTTGTGGCTTCTGGGTGTGTTTTTTTTTTTCAATTTCCAACCAGTCCTTGGACGGCTGTTGCTGTCTCTCCGATTGTGTGAGGTTTACCTATTGACTTTATATAAAAGACTGCGATACCACCGAGTGCCACTAGAGGTCGGCTCCAAAAAGCCTCCGGCTGCATAGACTCCCATTCAATTTATCTCATTAAGTTCTAAGTCAGTAATTATTTTCCACAAATTCTTACCGTGTTGTTAGCGTAAGCGCCTCCTTCTTTGCGGTCCATCTGAAAATAATCCCGTCATTAATTAGTTATTAAGCATAAAAATAAAAAATAAACATGTTTTGGGGGGGCGTGTCCGTTTGATTGACAGGCCTGTGGTGCAGTCAGGTTACGGCTATCGGTGGGCGGGACGTAGTATCGTCGGGTTTCCGATCAGATCGAGTCAGATCCACCGCTCGCTCCTCCCCCTCTCGTCCAAATATGGCCACTTCCTGCTCCAAACCCCGCCGAGCTAGCACGATGGCGCCGACCGTAAAGTTTAACTCGAGGCTTCATACCGGCAGTTGACAAACCAACGGGTGACATCACTGTTGTTTGCTGCTTGGGTGTAGCTCGTACTCTTTATCTTACGTAATTTATCCCACACAGAATATAACGGAGCTTGTGGCCAAAGGACACTGGCAGGTCTGCAACAAAGTTTGTTCGTCAGTGTCTTCCAAGATGACCCGCATGTCTGAAGTGAGTCTACTTGACAGTTTACTTTTCCAAAATTCCCCACCCAAGGGTTACTATGCCAAGCCTTTGTCATCAGACATGAATCTTTAAAATCTGGTCTCAGTATATCTTTTGATTTGAATTTGTCTTTTAAAAAGGAGGCTAAAACACGGGTAAATCTTATCTTTTTAATTCTGCAGTGAATATTAGTAATATTCCAACTAAACAGTATTTGCTGGATTAAATACCCACGTTTATGGTAAAACATGTAGGTGCAGTATATCGGCATTTTTGATCGATTTTGGACTTCACGTGAGCTTGATGGCACACAGGAATACGATGTATCCGGCACTTTAAGGACAGATAATATTTGCTGGCAGGATCAATTCACTGTTGGTTTTATTGATTTATGACCATGAAAATAATATAAAATGTGAGCAGACTTCAGCTTAAACAGTGAAGTGCAGTGGTCAGAGTTGGAGTTAGGGAGAACCTCTGTGGTTAGAAACAGCTGACGGTTGATCGAAGGCAGGCCACTGAACTGAGCTGCTCAGTGTCAGAGTGACACACTTGGTCGACCCATCCAGCCACCTTAACCTCCTCCCGAATTCAAAATATGTTACACGCCTTCTGCTTTTGGAGAGTAAAACTGTCGACAAGGCTTTTACGAAATATTACAAATATTTTCTGTGACTATACTTCCCAATTTTCAGCTCGTCCTCATTTGATACTACGACACCTTTTAGTCCCTCGTGTCATCTGGCGCCTCAACTGCTTTAAGTGCATTTCAACTAATTTCAATGCTTGCAGTTTAACCATAGTGGTATATAAAAGTGGACCGAAAAATGAAGCCGATGCAGAAGGTGCTTTAAGCTGCGATACCCACCGAGTGCCACTAGAGGTCGGCTCCAAAATCACAATCAGTCTGATGCCCTGTATGTTATACCTGACACTGTTGTTCTCTGCAAAACACTGGTTTCTCACTACTGATGAAAATAGCAACAGCTCCTTTAAGTGCAACGTGTAATTATACAGCAATTTTGTTGGATATTCTGGTTGTTTACTGCACAGTGTGTTTGAAGGCTACAAGAAACAGCGGGTTTAGAGAGGCTTTGCAACAAAAAAAAAGAACAAACAAAAAAAACTGCCGACGAGTCTGTTTTGGTTGAGTTTAAAAAGCTGCTGTTGAGGCAAACTAATCATGGCTGATTTGCACTGTAGAGTGTGTCCCGTCTCCTCGTTTAAATTAGGTTGTAAGTAAAGTTTATTTAGTGTAGCACCTTTCTCAGAGCAAAAATCACAAGATACTTCACAAGAATAAAGTAAAAAAAAAAAAAAGAAAAGAGAATGTTGGTTAAAAAACAAAAGAAGGAATGAAAACACCAAGAAAAAACAATAAAACAAAATAAACACTATGGGGCCAGTTTGAGTAAATGAGCTTTCAGCTTCAGCTGTATACTGTTTTTAAAATAAGTTAGATTAATGCTGTATGGCAGTAATTTTTTACAAAAATCCATTTGGAAGAAAACAGTTTTTCCATATAGAAGAGATGTACTGCAGATTTTGATATTTAATAACCGATTAAATTACTTTGTGGATGGGAGACTTTCTTTCTTTTTTTTAAAGACTGCACATTCATCTCCATAACTTGCATAATATCTCGAGTGCCAAAAAACGGAGTTTAATAAAGTGAACACTGCCAGCAACTTCAGCTTGCAGAGTTTATTGAGGAATTACTCCTCAAGCTGTTTGATAACGTGACGCTGGGATTTAATTCTAGGTTTGTTTTGCTCTCGAGAGAAAAAGCTCTGGGTTGAGCTAAAAAATAAGAAGTAATGAATAAGAACAAAATTATGTCTGTCAGTTATTTGCGCTGCAGTTTAAACCCGCGTGAGTTAGCGATGGGCATTTTCGAACAAAACTACTGTTCGAAATCCGATCGTAACTATCGAATATTGGCCCCGCCCCCACCACACGACCTCACGACCTCACGCACACACACACACACACACACACGAATATAAAGAGAAAGGCCGTTTGCTGCCTTTTTGAAGCTTATTTTGTAATTAATGATGGGACCGCCAGAAAACTCATAAGAAGGAGCAACTTTAGCTCGCAAAACCGAGACGACTCATGGAGAAATTTTATTGACTGAGAATTTTAGGAGACCAGTTGAATGGGAGTCAATGGAGCCGGAGCTTTTTGGTGCCGACCTCTAGTGGCACCCGGTGGTATCGCAGTTTAAGGCACTTCCGCATTGGCCTCATTTTTTTTTGAGCCGGAAGCTACGTCCACTTTTATATACAGTCTATGAGCTTTACCTGCAAAGCTCCGGGTCCCTGAAAGCAGCGTCTTCTTCTTCCCCCTAAGTTGTTTAATGGCGGCTGGCAGGCAGCTTTTAGGCGCATTACCGCCACCTTCTGACGGGAATAACGCAATCACAACCAGGGCCGGCAAAAAAACAGGGGAAATAAGGAAGAACGACGGTCGCCCATACTAATCGATTTAGTAGATTTATACCGAATATTTGAAATTCGCGCCTCATCCCTACTGTGAGGGGGCATTCGAGTAGCCGCTCAGGCTGGCCATTCGGAGCCTTTTCTTCCATTTTAAGGACGAAGCTCTCGACTGTTAATGATACAGAGGTTTAACATCTGACGGTCTCATCCGCCGAGCCTCTTTTGCTGCACATCGTCGGCATAAACAGATAGGAAATGAAGGGCAGGATCTTGGCTGTACTTTTCATTTATATGTTAATCTGTGTGCGGACCTTGGTCGGGATTTGAGCGATTCCAGCATACGGTTCGGTAATGTATTCGGGCCGGCCGTACTCTGACGGCGGTGGAAAGCCTATACATCCTCGTGGTGTCGTAGCAATCTATCACTCGTGAGGTTTGGCATCACGTGGACCCCTCTCAACTCTGCAACTGTCCCTCCATTTATTTAGAAGACTACTAGTTGGATATCAAGCTGAATATAGAGCAGCCAGGCACGCCGAGATTAACTTTGCTCATAAATCTAGAAGACAAAGTAGGGAATTTGAACGCGTGATGATCGACCGTACTTTCTCTGCAGCTCGCAGACTGTTAGTGGCAAATGTTTGGGAGGAAAGGAGGAAACGAGAGATTTTTCACAGGCCGCTAAAGCAAACAGATGCGCTGTTGAAAACCTTGGAAAGAGACAGATGATCGGGATGGAAGCGATTGTGCGAAAGAGGAGAAATAATGGATTTGGGGTTGTGCTGAACTCTCTTTGAAAATATTGCATATTTAAAAAATATTTACAAAAAAAAAGGTTTCAACACTGAACTAATGATCTCGTACTTCAGACTCAAATGTCAGTTGCATATATGTCACTATTTTTTATGCGTCTTTTTAACCCCTCGTGTTGTCCTCCGGGTCAAAATGACCCGCAGCTGTGTTCAACCAAGTTCTATTTTATTTCTTATATTTTTATATTTTTTTGGGATCATTGGTCATCATTCTTTAAAGAAACCCTCACAGACTCCTCGTCACCAATGATCCCAAAAAAATATGAAAATAAAATAGAACTTGGTTGAACACAAGCTGCGGGTCATTTTGACCCGAGGACAAGCAGGAGGGTTAAGGCTGTTCTCAGACCAGCAGGGCTTTGAGTTTTATGGTGACACCAGTATGACTGAAATACTTACAATGTTATGATATAAATCAGGGGTCACCGACACGAAGCTTATTACCCAGTTCAGAGTAGCTTGCTGAAGGGTTTTAACAATATGCAGTGACTTACTGGGATGCCCAGGTTTGACGGCCAGCCAGGTACATTTGGCCATTCAATTCAGCATTTTTTTATTCTTTTATTTTTTTTTTTAAATAAAAGAAATATCCAGAAATGCGTACAGAAAAAAAACATCCCCATGCTGTTGAATTTAGGCGGTTCTGTGATACAAAATGTGTGTTGAGTATCAATTGTTATTGCTCACATTAAAAGCCACTTATTCAACAGGTTTGGATGGAGCTCAGCTATGTGAACAAATGTCCCCAAACATGAGTAGCTCTCGGGACACTTTCATTTTGTCGAAGTATTTCTCAGCATGTTTACCATTATTACCCGCCTTAAGGGTGTTAGCTCGCTGGCATTTGCGAATTAGCCCCAAACACAAAGCACATCTGCGACTAACGGGGACGTTTCGGTGGTACTTAGGTCCGATTTAAGCTGCTAGGAAACATCGGAGAATCACTGGAGCGATGACAATTCAGCAGTGTTGAGATATTTCAGTGTAAACTACCTTCTGGTGGAAGGCGGACAAGTGAGATGATCCCTTAAGTCAGTATGATACATCACCTGGCGTCCCTGAACATCTCGGGGAAAGTCTGACATTCTTCATGAAAGTCAGCGGATGAGGAAAGTCATCATGATTTTATCCTCCTGGGAGCCCGAATACAGATGTTTGAGTCTGCACCAAAAGTTGATGCACTGACTGACCTAAAAAAAACAACAACTAAAAAAACAAACCCGTCTGTACATTTTGACTGTAATTTGCAGCGTGTTGAAGACGCATCGCTTCTTAAACTTTCCTTTAAATCTCACATATGCGCGCAACTGAAACGAGCTCGTGCATCGGCAGCCGTAAATTAGTCCTTCCCGTTATTTTTAAAAGCAAAGTAGGCGAGTTTATTTAGTGGCCGCCACGGCGGCGAGAAACTCTTAGATCTCGCCTCTGCGGCTCTTCAGATCCGTCCGTTCCCGCTCCCGTAGCGGCTCTACTTGGTCATCCGTCGACGGATTCTCCCTCGGCGGGACTGCCACGGCTCCTAATGAGGTCAGACTGCCGCCTGCTCGGCCTCCCCTGATCAGCAGCATGTGTGTCACTCTGTTGAGGGCGTGGGGGGGGGGGAGGAGGGGGGGAGGAGGGGGGGAGGCCGGGATAAAGCAAACTAGAAAGCCTGAGTGTGTGTAGAAGATGAGGAAGAGAAAGTGTGTATAAAGTATGTGTGTGTGTGTGTGTGTGTGGTGTGTGTGTGTGTGTGGGAGGGGGGGAGGGCGGAGGGAGGGGGGAGGGGGGGGGGTTCTCTGTAATGACCTGGAATAGGGTTGGTGTGCTAACGAGCAGAAGCGGAGAGAGTGACGGAGAAATGTGTGTGTGTGGTGGGGAGGAGGGCGGGGGGGGAGAGTGAGGGGGAGGGGGGGGGGGGAGTTCAGGGTTTGCCAGGTCAGGCCAAATTCACATTTTTTTTTCTTTAAGGGAGTCCTGATTTGAAATGTCACGCACCGGTTGTGCTGAATAGCGGCTACTTTCAAGGTCTGGTGTCTCACACACACACACACACACACAAAAAAGCTCGGCCACTCATTTGAATGGCCAGTGAGTGAATGTCTGGGGGGGTGTGGGGGGGGTGGGAGGTGGGGAGTAGGGGGGTCGGGGGGGGGGCAAAGGAGCCCAGCAGGACCCCATTACCAATACTGTAGCAACTGTGCAGCAACTTTTTGGAGTCTGGGGTTGTGTAACCGAATGTGTGTCTGAGGTAAACGGGAGGCTACAGGGCCAAAGGTTTTACGGAAAGCTGCTCATTACAAACCCGAAATAGAAGAAAGGGAACATTTTTGCTATTTTTACATCCTTAAGTGGACCAAAAAAAAAGATGTGGCATTTTCAGCTGATATTACCACGCACCATACGGTATAACTGCGTTAGCATTTGAAGGTGTATGTGAACTACTATTGCACCAAGTTTTAGCATCAATTTTTTTTAATTTTTTTTTATCACATCAACCTCTATCAGAGCCAGCGGGCTTGTAGCCACTCTGGCATTCATTAGGATTTTTTTTTTTTTTGAGTCTGGCAACCGGATAAACGTGAGCCTCCTTTTAGCTTTTTTTGTTTTGGTCTCCACCAACTGCAGCGCTTACAGGTCGCGAGCCCCTTTTGGAGTATATATGGTTCACCATATTTCACATTATATATTCAGTACTTTTTTTTTTCGATATCTCAATGAAAGTGTTGGAAAGATGATAAACTGGCGAGTATTACATTTCCCAGAGAAATGGTGCTAGCATCACTAATCCTGTCGGTTTGCAGCATTCGGAGCCAAAAACAGGAGCGTCTTTTCTGGCAAACGTATACTGGTGCCCCCCCCCCCCCCCCACCTTCCTTTAATCTTACCGCATCATTGTCGCAGGCTATTAGATACACAAAGTTGGGATTTGTCATCCCAGGAGGTGCCAGCAAAAAATAAAAAAATAAAAATCGGATCCCTCAATTTTCACCTCCGTTCGGGCCGAGCGCGTCGTGGAAAAAAAACCCACCAGCATCGAGCAAAGTCCTGGAGACTGTGGATTAACATCTGCAGCAGAAGTCAAATCAGGTCAAATCTGTTAAGCACTCCTGACAAAACAAATTTAAATACTGGCAGGAGCCGAGACGGAGCAAACAGATCGCAAAATCGAAGCCAAAGAGGGGCAGATCTGTGCCAGTTTCACAGTTGAGCAACATCCATTTGTGATACCGTGTGACGTCGTCGTCGCCTCAGCCCGGGCTCGTCACTCCAATATTGCTCAGTGGAACCTAGAGAACGGTCTTTTGTTTCATCTTCAGTGTTCTCCATCTGTCCCCGTCTGTCCCCCGGGCCCCCGTTACACCCAACACTTTGATTTTTTGGTCGACGAACGGTGTGTGTGTGTGTGTGTGTGTGTGTGTGTGGTGTGTGTGTGTGTGTGTGGTGTGTGTGTGTGCAGCAGCAACAACAGCAGCAGCAGCAGCAGCAGAAGAGGAGGGGTTTTTGTCCTGAAATGAACTCTTGCAGCAGTCCGCTGAAGGAGAGAAGAAACAGAAGGGAGGGAGAGTGAAAAGGCAGGGGGAGGGCGCAAAAGCAAAAAAAAAAAAAAATACTGACAAAGAAAAAAGAAGAGCGACAGAGAAAGGCGGACATGACAAATAAGAGACAGAAGAGAAGTCTGAAAATGAGCCAAAGAGGGAGGAAAAAAAAAAAAAAACGAGGGGTTATGAGCCGTGGAGGAGCGCAACGATTAGAAAAAGCATAGAGACAAAGAGGTAGACGGGAAAACGAGTAAAAATAAAATAAAATAGGGGATAATGAAAAAAAAAAAAGAAAAAAAGGACGAGGGGGCAAGAGAAAGGAAAAAAAAAAAAAAAGCAAATCTCAAAGAATAGGGGTGGGAGGAGGGAGGGAGGGTATGGTAAAAGAAAAACCACTGACCAGGAAGGAGAGATGAATCAAAATGAGAAGATAGGTGGGGGGGAGGGGGGAGGCAAGATGGAGAGTGGAAAACAAAGAGAATGACAAGAAGAAATACAGAAACTAAAAGCAAGTAAGCAAGGGCATGAAAAACAAAGAGAAACAAAAAAAAAAAAAAAACAACGAGGAAGCCGAGCCAAAGAAATAAAGAGGAGAGTGCCAGGGAGGGATGGTGGAGGGAGGTGAGGTGGGGAGGGAGGAGGGGGGGGGGGGAGAGAAAACCTTTGCCAACTCAGAAATGTCCTCAACTCCCGGCGATAATAGCTCTGCATAATAAGCCGATTTAGCAGCTCAGAACCAATAAAACACCCAGGTGGTGCTCACTTTTCTCAGCTTGACAGACAAACACCAGCGTTTCAAGGAACACAAAAAAAAAAAATCTGCTTCTCATTGTTCTGTCGGTGTTGCACTCAGCCACAGCAAAAGTAGGAGGTGGGGGGGGGGGGGGGGAGGTGTGTGTGTGTGTGTGTGTGTGTGTGGGGGTGGGGGGGGGTCTGCAGGAGGATCACATGGCGTCAGTGATTATTCCAATCGCAGATGATTAAAGAAAATGAACACGGTGCTGCTGAGTTTATCGATCCGTCCGGGCACTCAAACTACGCTTCACAGAAAACAGGTTGGAAACCAGCTTCTGAACAGATTTCAGTGCGTCTCGGTTCCCGAACTCGTTCTTAGCGTCAACCAGATTCGTTCCTCTCGAGGTCCAATCTCGGCTCGAGTTCCTTTCAGAATATCTGTTCTTGGTTATAGTTGGTTAAACTTGCATAAATAAAGCAGCAACGTTCGGACGAGAGTTCGCTCATAAAAATGGAAACTTCAGGACCCTGAAACTGAAATGAACTCGTGAACTGAGACGAGGAACCAACTAAACTTCAACTATTTTAATGTTTTAAAAACTGATGCTGCTGTTATTTCAAATTCGAAAAGGTCACACTTGTCAATTATCAAACTAAACTTTACGTATATGTTTATGTGTATAATACATCACAAGAAAGGTTGAAAACGGAAATGTTTTTTTTTTTCAATTACCGGTGACTGATGCGATACCGTGAACGGGTACCATACAGGACCTTGAATCATTTTCAGTTCGAGTGCATCTTTTACTTGTCGGCGTATAATGTCACTCAGGACGAAGTGCTGCACTGACTGATATTTCCATGCTGAAGACTTGAAAGAAAAACAGTTTACTGCACCTCACCAGACTCCTTCACTTCTAAAATTCCCTTTGACTCTGCCGAGCGCTGCGGTTTTATTTGGAAATTCCTTGGAAGTTTTTGAGCGTCAGTTTCCGGTTACTCAGTCTCCCAGAAACAGAAGTACAATCAGAACGCTGTAGGACACTCTTTCTTACAGTTCGCCTCCACCACTTAAATATTCCCACGAGCTAAATGTGGTCGTTTTCTAACTTTGCCTTCGGCTCCTACTGCTGTGTACACTACTTAATTCATAAATGTTTTTATCTCGTAATCGCATCTTCTTTCACCGATTTATTATTTTCTACGCTCCTTCGGATAGCGACCGGTGAAGCCTGTAATACACCTGCCGGTCCGCCAGAGGGCAGCGTGCCAGCGTCACGGCCTCGCCTCGAAAACAAACGAAAAGCAAAACAAAAACAAAAAAAACACAGGTGACCTCCAGCGTCACTAAAACTCGCTGCCCTCTAGTGGACCGTCGGTCGTACTACACCCTTCCAGCCTCGACGCTGCACCGGAAAAGGAGATCGCGAGCTTCCAGTGAGTCTTTCAGTTTATATTTTCAGCGTTCAACTCCCGGCTGCTTCTTTGCAGATTCACACATCCATCGCCGTCAGACGCCAAAGCCCCACAACACCAATAAGGATGAATGTGAAGGATTACACGCCTCATAGGCCGGGAAAGTTCTCTGACCCCCGGAGGTTTATGAAGCCTTCACAAAAGCGCCGGCTGCTCTTCCAAACTGGATTGTCTTCGCGCTGTAAACAATGCCATTTTTCTTACTTCCTCAAAAACCGCTGACATTTCGAGGATACGGGGTTTGCATCCGAGAGTGACCGTGATGGAGAGAGAGCGCGGCGCTGCGAAATACCCGGCTCTCCGGTTTACAGGCGGCCGCTTTTGTCTCCGCGCCGGAGTATCTCGGTCCGCGGAGCACCGGGCCTTTTATTACGGCGAGACTTATTGTCTTTGGCTTTCAGCCGTAATGATTAATGGCGCTCGGTGCGCCGGTGCGACCGCTCACCCCGAGCTCAAAGGATGCGGGAAACGTCTGGGTGTTTTGTCTTTCCCCCCCCCCCCCCCCCCCCCCCCCCCCCCCCCGGCCAGACGTTTTTGACTTAAGATTTCCCCGTCAGGCGTGTTACTTATCCCGTTCGCTGTTTAGCGAAAGTGGAACACCTGTATGCATGCGGGGCCCACCGCGTCGGCTTTTCAAAGAAGAAAAAGGAGGTTTTTCCACAGAGAGACGACGATGAAAGCTTTTCATCTGTGCTGCTTGATGAGAGACTGCGGGGATTATGTAAACAGGCAACAAAGACGAATACAGTATGTCAGTAATCTCTCATTCTCCAGCTTTTGCCGGTCATGAGTTGCTGTATTGTTGTCGGGAGCGGAGGCTGCTTTCAGAGCTGCCTGTTTTTAGGCGCTGGCTTTTTTTTTTTTTTTTGTCCAAAATTTGAATTGAACTTTTCAGTCGATGCTGCACTGCGAGAGATAGAAGGGTATAATTTTTTTTTTTTTTTGTGTGTGAACTCTTTGAAATTCCTCCTTGTGTAAAACGTGCATTCATAAAAGTGCATTCACTGCTTTTGAGAGCTGTATATTGAATGTGTCCGTGCCCTTTTTTTTTTTTTTTGAAATGCTTAGTCCCTGAAAGGCCCATGAATGCCCCCACTCGCCCGCGTCGCCCCCGCCCACGTCCCCACCTGCTGCACTACACAAATCCAGACCTCCGCGGCCTTGTTCAACTCAAGTTGTGTTTGAACTGTTGCCAGTAGAGAGCATAAACTTCAACAGGCTGGCTGTCACAACATCATCTCAAACCAGCTTTGTGATTGCTGCTTGTTGGCATTGTGGGAATCCAAAACTATATAGGAGCTATAACTAAGATTTATGCGGTGCCCCCCCCCCCCCCCCCCCCTCCAAAAAAAAAGCACAAAGTGATCATAATGTATCTGCTGGAGGATGATGGTGTTTTACATCAATTTAGATTTTTGATTTTATACACTTTATTAATCCCCGAGGGGAAATTTCTTCAATACCAGTGGCTCAGTCAAACGCAGCTTGGGGGGCCGTTGGGACTAAAAGGAAAGGTTACGACTGGAACTCCGGTTCTATGACTGATGTTGAGATCTATGTTGAGATTGTCATGAACACAATTTTTAATGGATTAGACTTAAATTACCATTGATTGAGGCTTTTAGCAACCGGCCATTAAAGGGCGGGTAAACCTTTTTTTTTTTAAACTGGTTTGTATTGCAGTAACTATATGCCATGTACCCTGTGTTGAGTGGTTGCTGTGATACGATGTTGTTAAAGCAATATTAGGCCCGCTAAATCAAGAAGGTTCCTGCCATAGTCGTGGTCCATTTAACGCGACATTCCTTCCACGTCAGCGTTTCCTATTGGCAGAAAGCCTTCGGAGGCAAGATAGGTAGCTAAACTATGTCAATAAATAGTAGTTATTGGACATAACTGCAGTTCTGAGTACGTTCATATTTTGAATCCCACCCGAGACATAGATGTCCGCTTGATCTGGCTAACTTCAAATGTTTCCTCATATTCATTTCATTTCAGCCACGAAGGCTCTGAACAAAAGACTCGTGAAAATATTATTAACAGACTTTGCTTTTTAATCCGTCTGTTACCCGTGTTAATAAGTATCGTTCTTTAATGCACTCGGGTAGCTAACTCCTATCTGTTGCAAAAGTATAACGTTATTTTGTTTGGATTACAGGTTCGCAGAAGTCTTTCCAAAGAACTGTTGGTGTTCCTTCGACAACAAAAGAGGTAAGTAACCGTTTGAAATTATGTGAATTGACTCAATCTGCAAAGGAAATCTCACGTAGTTCCAGGAAAAACCAAATATCAACAACTGTTCTGCATGTGGCAGTTTTTAGATAACTGTAAATGCTTGTAAAGAGTTTGAGTTCAACCTTTAATTGGAAGGAAATCAACGGGCATTTTCTTCCCTCGTACGTTATGCGGTGTCACCGTGAGGGCAGCTGCTTGGTGAAAGTTTGAAGGAGGGTTTTTCCTAAGAACCAAGTGTGGCCAACAGAAGTCTCTCCTGGATAAAATTAGCGTCTCTAAAGGAGCAGAACTTGTAGCTAAAAAAACCCCAACAATATTCCACTGATAATGTAGCAGTAATCTCGCACAGCCAGACCGACCTCCACCGGGCTGTGCCAGCACCGGAGATTGGTCTGGCTGCTCCCATATGGCATTCTGGGGAGAATGTATTTCTTTGAACCAATCACAGTCCACTTGGGCGGGGCTAAACTTAAGTATGCAACAGAGGTGATCTTGCAAAAAAAAAAAAAAAAAAAAAAAGCATTGAGGGCAACTTCTTTAGGTTGAACGTTTGGACGTGGGGAGGTGAGGCCTGTTGTTGGTATCACGGCAAAACGTGAAACTGTCACGCCCAGAGAGGCCAAGGCGTGGCTACCTCATGTTTCGCCGTAGCGTATAGGTGTGTCTGTTGTACGCTTCGCCGTGATACTGGGTTGGATCGCGGAGGGGGGAGGGGGGGCGAGAGCGTCTGAAACAGTCGGGCAACGGCAGGTTTACGCCAACTTTTGAAGAACGTCTCTTCTGAATTGTCAAGCTTTTTTTTTTTTTCTTCCTGTTCCCAGTTTGAACAGCGCTCCTTGACTGTAGCAGCTCCAGTCAATCTAATTTGAAAGCCGGCGTGATGAAGAGCTCTGCACGGCTGCACTAGTGTCATTATAAAAAAAAAAAATTAAAAAAAAAAGGATGGACAGATTTAAATACCCCTTTGTAAAAAATTCTCCGCGAGGCTGCCACTTGGCTGCCTCCGCACCCAATCACGGCTGGCACTGATCCCCAGAACTTGACTATTTATGCTTGTACCGACGCCAGTTTCCCAGAACAGCAATTAACATTTGGAGAATAAAAACATTCTGACAAGATCTGCTCTTAAAAAGTCTCACTCGGGCGCTCGATGAGAGCGAGTTAACGTGTCCAAATGCAGATTCGAGCTCATATAATCGGTCAAAGACTGTCAAACAAACTGTCAGGTGAGTCCATTACATAGAATTGAGGCGGTGTTTCCACTCTGCAATCAGATTATAATTAGGGAAGTAATCCATGAAGCAAAAAGTTGGCATTAAATTAATCTCTCTCCTACTGAAACAAGATTTTTTTTTTTCAGGCTTTGTTTTGTTTTTTTGCCAAAGTCATATGATTGAGGATATTCAATTTAACTTTATTTATATAGCAATAAATCACAACACAAGTCATGCCAGGGTACTTTATACGAAAAAAGATTTTGAAAACGCACCTTTTTTTTTTTTTTCAGGTTTGTCCCACTAAACTGGCATTTTCAGCCATCACAAAGATTTTATCTTCAAAGTGGATATTTTTTGAAAATCTAAGTCTCGTACTAAAGTTGTAGACCTCAGAGACTTGTCGACAAAAAAAAAACTAATGCAACACCGTCTTGGGATAACATCTGTACTGTGATCGTTTAAAGCCCAACATACAGTATGTGATCAGAGAGGGAGTTGAAAGTAAGACGTCAGCTGCACAGCCCTGCCATGCTTGCAAAATAAATCTGTTACGAGTCTTGTGAAGATCTTTCATCCCGGGACGAGCTGTGGGGAAAGAATCTGAATTACATTTTTTTATTTGACGAGCTGAAAAAAAAAATGGGCCGGTTTTCAGTGCATCCGAAACAACGAATCAGCTGATCGCTCGGTAGTTTCTGGCTGCCTTAGCCCTAATCACAGACATATTTTTGCTTTAAGTGTGTTTCTGGAATGAAAGCCGGCGAGCACGCTCGTGGCTCTCAGCCAATCGGGTTAAAAAAAAATAAAAATAAAAAAAAACTTCAGGAACAAGCTGGCCGCGACTGTCGCCGTGTTTGCGAATAACTGGTAGCGCGGTATCCAAAACAAGGACATGGGTGGAGAAGAAGCAGATGTGGCCGCTGGCAGACGGTTCGCTGTCCGAGCTACGTGACATCAGCGCCAGATGGTTTCCTCATTAACACCCTCCTCTCTCTCTCTCTCTCTCTCTCTCTCTCTCTCTCCGCACAGACAGAAAAAGACTCAAAAAGCAGGTCCAAATGTTTTACTGCTCGATTGTGCATCTATTCCCCTGAATATTGGGCGACAGTAATTAGACCAAATTAGTCTCAGAAAACAACTTCGTCCAGACTTTACTCTTTGATCCGAAAGCTAAAATGCTGCTTGTTCGGTTAAACGTTTTTTTTTTTTTTTGCAGTTTATTAAAATGCATATATTTTTTTTATTGAAACGAGCATAATTCATCATTACAGGCCTTTTGCTGCAGCATTTGATCGTGAAACCATATCTACGTTTGATCTTTTGCTCTTGCTTCCCACTCTCGAACTAAGTTGAACTGAGTGAACTGGAAAAGGGAAGAAGAGGGGTATGTGTGTGTGTGTGTGTGTGTGTGTGTGTGTGTGTGTGTGTGAGTGTGTGTGTGTGTGTGAGTGTGTGTGTGTGTGTGGGGGGGGGGTGCACTTGGCACACGTGTCTGCTCCACTTCAGTTTGATCCATGTGTTGTGATGCCTGCAGTGTCCCGGTTTGGCCCTCAGCATGAAATGACCAACAGCAAAGTAGGTATTAACGGCACAGGCTGCGGTTTTTAAAAAAAACAACCAAAACACTGAAGTGATTTTTTTTTTTTTTTTTTTTTTTTTTTTTAAGAAAACAAGAAGAAACTGAGATATAAATGGATATCTGTGAGGACCAAAAAGAAATCTGTGTTAGTGCAGATTTTGTCGGTTTCTGGGAGTTTCACCGCCCCATCAATCACACATATTTCTTTTAATAGCCATTTTTGGTCTCCGTCTTCGGAAAGGACGCAGACGTCCCTGTTGCAAACGCGAGCTGACGGCCTGGAGGATCTGGCACTTTGACCAGGAAAATATCTCTTCAGTATAATTTAACAGACATTAATTCAAATGTCCATCATAAGAAGGAACTTTGACGACTACAATATGAAGTTATCGCGCTCCTCAGTGAAAAAAAAAATGTATAAGATGTCTTTTTCAGCAGTAAAGCAAATATGTTTATTAAGCACTTTAATATACATCAGAAAAATTCCACTTCGTATAATACAGGAATTTTTTTTTTTTTTTTTTTTTTTTAAATGAAAGTTGAATGTACATGGGAAGCTATTTACAATCCAATCACTGACAAATCAAACCAAAGAGATGACAGACGCAACACAGTCAAGACGAACGAAGAGAACTGCTTCATAAGACTATACAGTATGTTTTTTTTCTAGACCCGATCCTGCCTGCAATCCTTCCGCCGACCCGTCACCGGCACACCTTGGGAGCTACTGTAGTACTGAAGAGCTTGAGAGCTTTCACTGGGGCTTTTTTTTTTTTTTTTTTTCCATAAGTGTTTGTGCATGCGATAGCTTTCTACTCCCCCCCCCCCTCCCCCGCCTCCCACCGATTCAGGGTTCTTGGCAAAAAATAGCTCACTGTTAACATTATGAAAAAGCCTGCACAAAATATGACACAGCCTTGTAAACGCTAACGCAGCTCTCCGCGCCGTTCATGAGAAACAGATGTTTCGGTTCCCTCGGTGTCACAGCCGGAGCACCTCCTCCTCCTCCTCCTCCCTCTCCTCCTCCTCCTCCTCCTCCTCCAACCGCTCCGTCTCCAGCGGGGGTTTAAGTCCCGTTGAACCGACACTCGGCTTCTCGCCGGGAGGAGGTGGGACAGAGTGTGCCGTTTCAACTTTGGCTTTCACAACTCTGCCTTTTCAAACAATATCGCAGCAACAGCTCAGAGTTGTCTTCAACGGCCGAACCCCCCCACCCCCCCTCTTTTTTTTTTTCGTGCCCCATGAAAAATCCAGCAGGAATAAGTGAAAACGAACCACATGACACTTAAGGAAACAAAGCTCGGATTTTTGTTTCTTGCACTGCAGAAGGTTATAACACTGCGGACATATGCGTGTTTTCTTTTTCTTTTTTTAAATCACCGCTTTCGCTTGAAAATTGCTGCGTTTTAGCACCGAACCTTTGCTTGATGTTACACGATGGGTGGTTTAAATATTCTTAATGCGCACACAAAAACAGAACACACAACACGACAACTGAAAAATCCCATAGGGACAAAAATGAACTGTTTTTTTTGTTTGTTTTTTTTAACATTTTTTTGCATTAACTTCCCTCTTTCTGGATAGTTGTAATAATACACAAACGCACAAAGCCAACAAAATTGGGAGTCCAAAAATAAAAATAACTAACTGCAGGCAACTTCTGAACACAGCACCATGGTAGAATGAAATGCAACACAAAATGCAACGAAAGTGGCTTTTTTCCAAAAACAAAAATAAATACGCTCGTATATACCTGTGAAGTAAACTGCCATAGCTATTAACATATTACACACAACGTAGGTTTAGCACACTGATCGGAAGTCAACACAGATTATTTGGGGTCTCTAGAAAGAAAGACTATCAATGCGCTTGAATTCACACCATGGCATCAGTTACTGTTGTGTCCTCTGATTGGTGACAATGTACAGAGCGGTACATCGCTGTCAGTGTGCAAAAAAAACAAAAAAAACGATAGAGAGAACAAACATAATATAAAATAATAATAATAATGAAAAAAAAAAAAAAAAAAGCATTGGTATGTTTCTCTCAAACAGTTACTTTGATAAAACATGGATGGGATACAAAGTGAATAGAACGAATGCGTGTCTGTCTTTTTTTTTTTTTTTTAAAAGTGCATACACTGTTTATTAAATAGCATTACATTAAATTAAAATGATAGTTGCATGAATAACATGAAGAAGGCTGTAACAGATGTAGGCACATCGAAGTATCAGTTCACGTAAGCCTTAGGCAGCGATCAACAATCTTCCCTAGGTATTATTATGAGGTCTCCCACCGATGGAAAAAAAACACAAAAATTGAGTATTTTTTTTTTTTTTTTTTTAAATGCAGATGAAAACAGTTGCTTTGGCACATTTCCTCCAACGTCTGCATGACGAATGGCATTCAAGACATCTGAAACAGTACAGCAATGATTTTGGTTAATGTTTAGTTTTGGGTGGTGCTCATCCAGATTGAGGCATTCTTCATGCAGGTCCGATTAAACTCAACTCGTAATGGTTCTGTTGTTCTACAAACCCAGAATCAACTATGTGTCAAGTCATGTTGCCTCTCTGTATTAGTCACTGCAAAGGAAAAAGGCAAGACAGAAAGTGTGTGTCGTGTGCTGTCACGTTGGCCTTGATTTCAACTTCTAGACATACGCTTGATGCATTTCAGCAAGAGTACACACTGGAGGATTATTTTGAAGTGTCTCTTACCAGCTATAATGGAGTCTCCTTTTTGTAGTTAAACCCGGGGTCTGATCCTTCAATCTGCAGTTTCAGGGCTTGTTTAAGGCTTAGCTCTGTTTCCCCTATGGGATAGTTCTCTAGCACATCCTGGTGCCCCCTGTTCTGCACAGTCCGAGGAACCGACACCCTACCCAAGAAAACCTGATTACCCTGCAGATGGTAGTTGGGGTTGGTCATGATACCGTTCCTCTTCTTCTCAGCGATGCTCTGCTGCTGGAGGAAGAACTGATCTTGGCATTGCCCCCTTTCCTGCTGAATTGAACCACCGATCATGATCTTACAGTGAGGATCCTTCACTGCGATGTTAGCTACTGATTTGTTGAGGGCGATTCTCTTGTCAAACTGGGTCATCTCGTACTCCAGAACCTGACCTTGGTTGGATCCGCTGTTCTTGGTTTTCTTCTTGTCTCCCAGTGCTCCTTTGCTATTCGACGTCCCATTTCCGGTCTTCGTTCCCTTTGTCGACTTCAGACCGGGTTTCAGCTGAGACCAGTCGAAGTCGTTGGATGGAGACGACGGCTGCTGACCGATGGACTTCGTCGTAGAGGAAGGGGACACGATAGACTGTCTGCTCCGGCTGCGAGGCAACGAGTGCTGCTGAATCTGCTCTGTGAACGTCAGCCCGTGAAAGCTGTCGATGGGCACGGTCTGCGCCGTGGCTGTAGACGACGTGGTTCTCAAGGACGAATTCTTCGAACTCTTGAGGGAGTTATTGGACAGGGAGGATTTCTGCCGATCTACAGTGGAATCGGGAGACTCTGACGGCGAGCTGAAAGCATGGACGGGCCCGTTGGGTAGACCGCGTCCAGACGACTGCACGTCTCCCGCCCCGGTGCTGCCAGAACTGCTTGACTTGATGGTGAGGGACTGCATTTTACCAGTCACCGCCAAAGGTTTTTTTTCTTCCATGGTGTGTACTGGGGAGGGGTTGCAGCCATTTAGGGTCGTGGCTCCATATTTGTCCAGAAGCTTTATGATCATCGAATGGCCGCCTTTTGCTGCCACTCTCATCGCTGTGCGTCCGAACTGGTCGGCGTGGTTGGGGTCGGCGCTGTTTTCGAGAAGTATTTGCACGACGTCGATGTGACCCTCCTGGGCGGCTATGCCGAGTCCTGTCGCTCCCTGGTTGCACGTATGATCCACGTGGGTGCCGTTCTCGATCAAAAACTGCACGACTTTTGTGTGGCCTTGCCACGCGGCAGACTGGAGGGCGGATCGCTTCTCATTGTCACAGGCGTTCACGTCAGCGTGATAGTTAATCAGCAGCCTCACCATTTCGACATGCCCTTGCCAGCAGGATACGTGGAGGGCCGTTCTGCCCTCGGTGTCGCAGGCTTCCACATTCGCTCCATTTTCAAGGAAATACTCTGTCATGGCCAGCTGGTTTTCAAGGGCCAATATGTAGAGTGTCGGGCGCCCGTCTGCGTCTTTGTGATCTATGTCGGCGCCGTGGCTCAGCAGCAGTTCAACAATGTCCCTGTGACCTTCTAGTGCAGCTACCCTGAGAGCATTCCTGCCGTCGTATCCCCTCTCGTCAATGCATGACTTGTTTTCAAGAAGAATTTGCACACAGTCGTAATGTCCCTCTTGTGCAGCTAATATCAGCGGTATTCTACCATCGTTATCTACCTCCGTGCAACGAGCGCCTTGTTCGATGAGGGCGTCGCACACTTGCCGGTGGCCCTCGAACGAAGCCATGTGTAGCGGCGTCCAGCCTGCGTCGTCCCTGTGGTTCTCGTCCAGACCTCTGTCCAGCAGAGTTCGGACCACCTCCACGTTACCCTGAGCGGAGGCGATGCTCAGCACAGTCCTCCCCTCGCTGTCGATGCTGTCGACGGCGGCCCCCCAGAAAAGCAAAGTGTTGACAACGGATGCGTGGCCCATCGACGCGGCAGCCAGAAGAGGCGTGCGACCGTTGTTGTCCGTGTGATCCACGTCGGCTCCACCTTCCAAAAGCAGATCGACCACGTCCACGTGTCCTTCATAGCCCGCCACGAGGAGAGGAGTCATGCAGTCTTTGTCACAGTGGTCGACCTCCGCTCCCCGGTCGATCAAGAGGCTCACGACCGACGCGTGGCCTTTACTAGCGGGAACACAGAGAGCGGCGACCGACAGGGCAGTCCGTCCGTCCACGTCTTCATGATTAACTTCGGCTCCGTGGTCCAGCAGGTGCTCGACAATCTCCCTGTGCCCCATGTACGCTGCCGCGATGAGAGCCGTTCTTCCTTCATTGTCTGCCTTGTTGACTTCAGCCCCGTGCTGAAGGAGGTTCAACACGATGTCCTCGTGGCCTCCCCAGGCGGCAGCTCTCAGAGCCGTCCTGCCGTCCGCGTCGGCACAGTCCACTTTGGCGCCGGCGTAAAGCAGCGCGGACACCACCTCCGAATGTCCGCCCCAAGCGGCCGAGCGGAGGGCAGTCCATCCGTCGTGATCCGTGTGGTTTATGTTGGCCTCGCAGCCAATCAGGCAGTTGACCACTTTGGTGTGGCCCTGCCTCGCAGCAAGAGTAAGTGCCGTTTGTCCGTGGTTGTCTTCCAGCTCCATGTTTGCCCCTCTCGATATGAGCAAGTTCACCACGTCGAGGTTCCCACTGTAGGCGGCATTGCCCAGGAGAGTTCTTCCGCTGGAGTCGCACTGGTTCACAGACGCCCCGTTGTCTAGTAATGTCCGTATAGAGTCCTCTCGTTCTAGGGCCTGTTGTACAATACACGAAGCGTGGTCGTCCTCGTTGTTAACGTGAGCGCCAGCTTTGACCAGAAGCTGCAGAACCTCCTGTTCTCTCGGTATGGAGGTGCTCAGAGAGTCTTTAGCGGGGGTTCCGTTCCAAACCATCCAAAGAGCCAGATTAAAAGGCTCGATCTGCAGATTGGAATTGACGAGGTGCAGCGCAAACTCCTGCACTTCCAGCGGTTTGAGCTGCTTCGCCCGGCAAGTGTAGCTCATCGCCAACATCCGATGTCCTTCCGCTGCGTTGCACAAGTACTTCTGGGTACAGTGCTTAACGTCCAGTAGCCACTCTGCAAAACTGTAGTGAAAAAGGATCTTCGTACTCCCAAGGCCATCGACCAACAACTTGGAGAGAATGTCCATCTTTTTCTGAAACTCCTCCATAGTCAGAGTCATATTTTTGGTCCACACTGCATGGTACAGTTCCTTGATTGTGAGTGGCCTGCAAGTTGCCAGGATTACATTAAGAATCGGTTGGACTTTGGCAAACTGTTTTCTGACAAATAGTCTCTGGCAGAGCCACAGGTAGAGGCCGTTGAGGGTGCCGGGGATGTCCCGGATCTCGCGAAGCATGATGAAGCTCTCCACCACGCCGTCCAGCACGCGCTCCAGGTAGAGGAAACAGCCGCTGCTTTTGATGTGAAGCTGGTTCAGCATCTCCGCCGTCTCCTTGGTCAGATGCTGCCTCAGGGCCTCCTCCTGGTCCAGCCTGTGAAGGATGTACTGTTGCACGTCCTTGACGATGTAGGCCTTGCGCAGATCATCCAGGCTGATTTTGCGGAATCCTGAAATCAAAGAAAAGGACGACAGATGAGTCTCGTGACAAATGGACAACATAAAGAGAAATAACTTAATACAAAGGGATAAACGTAACAAAGACGGTGGTTTTGTGTTACTCTCCTCCTCGTTGGCCACGTCCGACCTTGAGATCATACCTAATATTTATCCACTGATCATGTACTTTTGTATAATTAGTTTAAGCCAAGCCTTTAATTTCCTAAGGCATAAGATAATTAACAGTAAAGCCATGTTGTTAAGGAGAAAAGCCTTTCAGAGGAACTGAGAGCGTAACCTCTGTGGCTGCTGGAAGCAGACGAGATCAGCAGGTGTTTCGCTATCAGCCCATAAAAAAATAGAACAAAAACAAGTTAGTGCACTACACTGTGTCTGATACGGAGGCAATTTCAGCTGTAATACTTTAGAGTGCGCCTGTGTCAGAAAACAAAAGCAAAAAAATAAGAGTACAAACAAATATGTCAATGCTGGTTTGTCCATGTACCACTAAACCCAAAAATCAAAATACTCAAAAATAGCAGAAAGCCTCCTAACTACAATCATATCATGGCAACCCCGAGAAAAAAATATCATTTATTTCAACACTAAAGCCCGCTTCATTGGTCACTCAACCCATTCATTGACTGCGGAGGCTGATAATCAGCAGGAGCAGATCCGCTGAAGGGGCCGGGCAATCAAAATGGGGCAGAGCGAGGGGAGACATCATTTCCATGCCCCGTAACACATCAATGGCCTGTAAAACATTTCTCCAATGCCTCACTTATCGTGCTACACGCTCCCCACGCAGACCTTTAGAAATCCGACTGGAAAAAAAAAAAAAAAAAAAAAAACTTGTCACAGTGGGTCTTAATGAAGGATCTTTAATGGGAATTCCTCTCCGAGAGGTGGGGAAAAAAAAAAAAGGCTCTGTAATGGCCTTGGCTAATGGGTATGAAGTGAACTTTCCTCCATGTTAAAACAATCTGTTCATGGTCTGTGCAGCCGGCAGCCCGAGGGCAAAGGGGAGCATTTCTGCATACTTTTATTTACAGTTCCCATGGTTCTCGAGGGTTACTGGGACAGGAAAAAAAATGTCACCGGAGGCTCTCTCGGAGTTGTTGATTTTTATTCAGTACCTAACAAGCCTCCCTACTGTGGGAAAACGCTGCACTTATATACCCCGACTGGAATAACTTAACATAAAGGTTATTTCAATTAAAGGTTTAAGTTTTGGGCATCTCGTAACTGACTGATCATTTCACGTACTGCTGGGAAAAAACTCTTAAAAACACTTTGCTGAAAATAATGTACGAACAGAACTTTTTTATCCCGAACAGTGAAATGAGACCGCTTTCATTATATAACATTCCCCTACACAATATGAATCCGCCTCTTGTCACCGAGCCTGAGGCAGCGCTTTGTTCCTCTGACTGCTATTGTGTGGGTAGGGGGGAAAAAAAGGGCTGTGAAATCTTAGTCTGCAACAGGCCCAGTGGTAAGCACACACCTGGAAGCGAGATAACAAACCTGATGAGCTTTAAACAAGAGTTCCCCGAACAGGTACTGACAGTTTGCACAACAGATCCTGGCAAACAGAAAGGAGCCGTGGTTTTCCTCTATCACCTGGCTTCTGAGTTTGTTTTTACGATAAGCAAACCGACAGTTCCTCAACAGCAATAATCTCCTTTTACTTTGTCCTGGAGGCCTTCGTTATATTTCAAACTGCGATAAAACAAGATGAAGTCGGTGCCGAGATGCAATTAGAGCAGTCGCGCCTCAGGTAGCGACTAGATTTAATTTTTAAACTTTGATGCACGGGGAAGAAGAAAAGTACTGCTTTTGGAATAATTCTAATAAATCACTTTATAATAACTAACACAACACAGGATTTCAATCTACTTATGTTGTATGAAAATCAGGTTGCAATGTGCCTTTACATTCCGAACAGTAGCTTTTATTTTCTACATTCTTTCATTCATTTTGTGATGCAGAGCAACAGCACAGTTATATCCATGTGACCTCAAATGTTATTTCACTGCGTAGTTAGAATAAGAGACTGCTGATGTGCAATGTCTGCTGTTACAGTCGCGATGAGCTTAAGATTTTGCACTGTAACTGCTGTCTTTGATGTTACTGAAAAGCAGATGACTCCCTGATGTTTCCTAATCTTGAAATGTTGTTTACACTCTCGACAAACTCCACCAGCTTCAGAAACATGTCAGACAAAACACAAAGCAGCAAATCACAGTTGTTGTCTCAACATTTCATCTTTGTCTGCGTGTAATCTCTGTAAATATCCAGTTTCGGTTCGACAGTGTGAGAATGAAACCCTGAGAATTTTTTTTTTTTTTTAAACAAATAACTTCTCATTAAAGAAATCTATATTTATCACGACTGATTTAAGTTAATGTTTGACAAAGACACGGTTTAAATTGGTGAAGCTCTCGTACCACTCTCTAACATCATACCATATAATTGCCTTGCGAATACAGAAACTCAATGACCCTAACCCCGATGTCAGTCTCATTGTTTTCAGTGGCTGTGAACTTTCCGACACTCCCTTAGAGCCTGTTTCCCTCAGCAGAAAATGACATTGATTTGAATTGTTCAACATTCACTGAGAACTATTTGACCACTATTCAAAAACTGTTCCCCCCTCCCACACACACACACACACACACACACACATAAAGAGAGAGAGGCATCCACGCAGTGAACTGAGACTCAACAAATGGCATCAAACTGATGGGAAGCATGTCTTTAGCTGCAATCTTTGAGATCAGAGGAGTTGTTTTGCTCTGCACGTCCAACATCAAACCGACTTCGTCCCGTGACGAAGCCAATCACTGATTGTTAACTTGTGGGATCGTCCGTCTGCTCCAGTGCTTCACTCTCCAATGACTGTGCATAGCTGTGACGTGCTCGCTTTATACCTGCAGGAGTTTTCATTGGTTTCTTTTAAGTAGCTCCATTCAACATTTTGACGGTCGTAGTCATCGTTTCATTTTTCCACTTGTTTTTGTACTGCGGCATCTAATTTCACGGTCGGCTGGCAAACAGCTTTTAGGCACATTGCCGCCACCCTCTGGCGGTAGAAATGCGTTACTACCAAGCGCCAGTAAACAAAAGGAAAAACGTATTTTAAGATATAGTTGCATAGACCATTTGATTTTCTTTTTATTTATTGGCCATTAGGAAATTGTGAAAATCATGAGTAGAGACCGTGAAGATTTTCGGAATATTTCCAACCTTCTCTCCAAAACCCTGAGTGATTACTCACTTTCACAGCCGTCTTGGAAGAACTGTAAAAAGTTATTATGACTCTGGGGTTACCTTAAGTTTTATATCAAAAGATACAGCAGCGATTGAAGGTACCACATTGATGCTAATGTGAATTCCTGTTCTCTGTGTGCTCCCTATTCCGCTGCTTTAAACTTCAAGCATTACAGATCAAATTTCAGGCTTTCTTCCGCTCTTCATTTTCTCCAGTTGCTTGAAGGCGAAACTAGCTGATGTACGCCCTTCCTTCCCCCTTTATTGGCATTTTTTATTTATTTATTTATCTCTACTCTATAATAGATTTAGCATTTACAGTTTAATTTGAAAGATACGCTGAAGCTCAGCCCGACGTGTGACTTTTCGATGCTCTGACGTCAGTGGCCGCTCCTCCTACTTCTTCAGGACCTAATCCTTCTTTGGACAATCTGGGTTTGCTCCAGCTGGGACAGGAAACCCACAAGCTGAGAAGGGGCAAAGAGGCCACTAAAGGGGAAACCGAAAACAAAACAAAAAAAGACTTCAGGGGTTTTTAGAGGGACCTTTTAAAAAAAAAGAGAGAAGAACAATTTTTCACCCTGCCAGTGACTTCAGCAAAGTGTGACATGTAATATTTGGTCTGGATGTTGATTCTGTTTCTATTCACAGTGGGACTAAGAAAAACATTGCGTATGCATTACAGCCCAATTCTGGAGATGCTACTCGATCATGAATATTTTTCTCCGGGGAACAGAAGAAAAATGCGTCTGCGCTGTAGTTTATGATAAACAGTTTCTCCTACATTCCACGGTCGCTGACACACCAATTATGAAGATACAGTGAAAAGGGAAAGCTGGAGGAGAGGACGAAGAGAGAGAGAGAGAGAGAGAGAGAGAGAGAGAGAGAGAAATTTTACTGCTGCCACCAAGAAATGAAGCACTTGTCTCGATTTTTTTTTAGATTTTTTTTAAATTTTTTTTTTAAGCTTTTTTTCTTCAGTATATTTCTAAGAAATAAAAGAATAGACCGATCAGGGGCCTTCACTCACAACAAGACTTTTTTTTTTCCCCTTGTGTTGCCGTACATGCTGGGAGATGGCCTACAATTTCCACTCGCAGCAAACCGTGAAGTCATTGGCAATACGCGCTGCCGATAAAGCGCGAAAAGAACCGCAGAGGGGAAAGTCATCCAATCTGCTTCTGATGACTGCGGTGTAACAGGAACTACTATTAAGCACTACGCAAGAATGCGACGGACTCTCGACGGCTACGAATGTTCAGACGCCTTCCAAGAACCGTTTTCTTTTCCAAAGATCAAGCAGTCGTAAAAGACCTCGATTTTTGCAGCATTAAAAAAAAAAAAAGTAGGCTACACAAACTGTAGCTGAGTATTTATGTGTGTGTGTGTGTGTGTGTGTGTGTGTGTGTGTGTGATGATGATGATGATGATGGTTTGGACCCATGAACAAAAGCGACTGCTAAACAAGCAACAAATGACACATTCATCGGGGCGAGGGATGCAGCTCCCGAGTACAGGCCTCTGAGCCAGCTGCTGCTCGTTACAGAACTGGATACCAGCCACCAGAGACAGAGACCCGCATACAAAAGAGGGACTGTTTGCTTTCTAGATTAATTTTTACAGATGACAAACGAGACGGCGCTCGCGCGTCGAGAAAACTTAAGGTCCGAGCTCATTGGCCGGGATTTTTTTTTATTTTTTTTATTTTTTTTTTAAGAACGGCAGCTTTTAGGGATTCGGCACGTTCGTTTTTTTTCTTTTTTCTTTTTGTGAGACACCCATCTTAAGTCACTGGATCCATAAAGAAAACAGAAACCCAAAGCCTCGCTGCCCTCTCCTCAGGCTCTCCAGTAAAAAAAAAAAAAAAAAAAACCCCGCGCTCAACAAAAACGTCTGTTCGACAGCTGCGGCGTTCCCGACTCCAAAAAAACACAAGAGTGCCAAACCTCCTAAACACAAGTATGTGGGATGAGAGTTAGCTCCAATGGTCTGCAAACAACAGCCCCCTTTTCAAGAGCACGCTGCGATTGAATCTTTAAAAAAACAAAAAAACACTTAGATTATATGCACACTCATTTTTTTTTTATATATTCAAACAGAGACACCGCACTTTTCTACTTTATCTGGGACAAGTGTGGCGAAAAGGCAAAGTCAAGAAGTGAGAAGAGTCTAACTGGGCTCCTCATTTTAACCGTGCAAAGAAGAAAATCATTTTTTTAACCGCGTACTGTATATTTTCACTTAACGACCACCAGGCGAGACGCTGGAATGATTACACTATAACAATTAATTTATGCGTTCGCTCGAAGGCAGAGCGCATGAAAACACTCCTGCCCCAACACGCCTCACGCTGACTTTCAGACGGGGATGTGGAAAAGGGTTTTCCAGTCAAACCAGTTGTAGGGCAACTGAAAAAGAGCTGATGTGGTGGTGGAGGGTGGGGGTGAGCTTAACAGGAATACATAAAACACACACACACACACACACACACACACACACACACACACACACACACACACACACAGCATGGCTCAGCTGTAAGGGTGCCGTCTGATGAAGCTATCAAACCCACCTGGAGTGGAGAATAAAACGTCAATCATACGATCAACTGTGCAAATCACGGCAGAAAGGAGTCCTTTTTCTTTTCTAACCACCAAAGAGCTTCGCTTCTTCTTTTTGAATGACAGAAGCTCATTAAAGATGGTGACAAGAGACTGAGTCAAAGGCAGTGCACCTGGTCACATGCGCATGCCTTCACTCACTGTATCCCATAATGGATATCTGCTCCGGGAGAGCTGTCACCGTATATCACGGGGAGCTTCTCGCCAGCTGCACAGATGACTGGAAACTTTATCCAAGTGAAAAAGAATTGCAGAAGAGAATATGAGGTAACGGGAGTGTTAAGTTTGGAATTCACACATCAAACAGAAGCAAAAAAAGCTCATAAATAGTAGGAACTACAGTCAAACTGCGCGTTTACCAATGTCGGTAGTCAGAAAAAGACTTGTACGCCAAACAATCCCTCTATTCATGTCTCGATCCTTTTATGAGCTAAATAGGTTTTGTTATTGTCATGGACTCAATTCCAAACAAAATGTTATTTTAAAAAATGTTTTCACTTGGCCATATTTCAAAATAACCAAATTCTTTCTGAGGATACAGGTTTTTAGGCTTCTAAGCTCTTGTAGCGCTGCGAGTTTCCCTCGCCCCACCAACGGATCAAATTTCCACATTTTCTGCCCGTGTTTTTGTTCATCATTACACGGGCTGACCTCCCCGCGACCTCATTTAGCCCCGCCGCCACATGTTTCCATTCACCTGCATGAGAAAAACCCACTCAGCCCCGCTCGTGTTTTTCTTAGCCATCAAATCAAACAGGCCATCATCTGCTATCGACGAGCAGCGCCAGGAAGGTCTGGAAGCGCTTTTGGAATAGATTTCACATGGAAATGTTCAGACTACAGAGTCAGCACGAGGAGAAAAAAAAAAGCCGGTGACAGCTCGTTGTGGAATCAGGTACTTGCAAAGTCATCCATGGCATGCGGGTCAAGAAGCGTCTCGGTATTAAAAAAAAAAAAAAAAAAACGCCTTTATCTTCGAGGACGATTCCCCCCTGCAGCGAAACCAGACGAAAAACTTCCCAGGAATTCTGCACTGCACTTATTCCAGCTAGAGTTCAATTAAGACTTAATTAAAACACCCTTCAATTAAATCAAAAACCGACATGTCTTGGTCTGTCCTCGAAAAGCCTTGGAAAAAAAAATAATAATCATAAGTTCATAGAAAAATGCGGGAGAGGCATGCCACATAGCGACGGGCATCGCCTCGGGGAGGGTCGAGGCCAGCCGGGTTGGCTGGCCATGTTCAGAGTCATGTTACTGCCGTGCAGCACCCAAAGGTGTTACAGAAACAGACACGGTAGACCTGTAATTTGCCCGGCTGTCAGACTGCACGGTGGTAAATTACAGTATTCAGCGGGGGGATTATGGTCTTCCAGCTCCTCCAAAGGGAGGCTCAACATGCAGCCTCGCAGACGACAAGTCATACATGAATACAGACATAAATCAGCTTGTCTGCGTAAGCCAATTCAAAGAAAGGGAGGGGAGGGGGGTGGAGGCTAATTAAAAAATATCATCCTTGCTGTTGTTAAGACAGGAATCATGGCAGAGATGATCAATACTGAAAACTAAAGAGAGAGGACAGAAAGGGCTTCGTCACGTTTTTAGTACTAAGAGGAGTTTTAATCGACTGAGCTCTTTGGTTGAGTTCCGACGCAGCAAAGTCAAAACGTGTTGGAGTTGTTGTTTTTTTTTTAAAAAAGTTTTGTAGTTTCTTTCTTTATTGTTTTTACATTTAAATGAGCGTCCGTTAAGCACTAGCACCGGACCTCGGCCGGCCGAGTCGGCTAACCTCCCTTCAGCCCTACGCTAACTTGAATACGGTTTAAAAAATAATTCAACTCGTGCAAACTCCTACAAACTTTTACACGTTGTCGGCCAAAATGGATCAAATGGAGGGAAACCAGTGAGTCGTGACGCCGTTTCTTTCATTCAGCGTGGATTTATCCAGTTGTAGCCCTTAAGCTACCGTGAATGGAGATAAAAAAAAAAAGATTTGAAATTCAAATGGATTCAATTTCAGATCAAATCCAAGAAAAACAGCTGTGACACCTTTTCTTAAATTCAAACGTTGATTCATCGACAGTTTTACAGCTGGAGGAGGAGGCAGCAGAGATTTCAGGTGCTAACCCTCCGGTTCGCCCTAAATTGGGATAAAATATTTCAAATTCAAGGCGTATCAAATTTGAATTAAATTCAGATCGTGAAACAAGTCATTTTATTTCACTTATCCTCCATTTATCCACCGTTTCACGTGGCGCAACGCTGAAGGTGGGGACGAAAGGTTAAATAAAGGCTGTTTTCATTTTCCAGTGAACGACTGCCTTTCTTCTCTCAGTGCTGAAAAATAGTTCTCGGTATCTAACCTCTCATAATACTTACAATTCTATTATACACTTCAGTTTCACATTCATCTGTTGCGGTCGCGCGACTCCAGTCGTCCAAACGATGCCGCAAAATGTCATTTACTGGGGGAGTCCGTAAGCGGAGCCCTCTTTGTCTCTCTTCGGGGAGCATTCCACAGCCGAGAAAGAAATAAACCGTCCTCGCTCGCTTTACGACTGTGTTTGTGTTGTCAGGCGGCCAGGAGATCCAGAGAGGGGCTTAGATTTGACCAAAAAAAAGAAAGTGTACCACAAACAAAAAAAAACACCGCACACCGAAGGAGATGTTAAAGAGTTTAGTTCACCTTTTTTTTTGTTTTTTTTCTTTAAAGCCTTTGGAAAAAGAAACAAAAACACAGACCCACCCCCGCACTCACAATTTCCTGAAAGTGTAGCTTTGAGCCGTGAAAATTTGTAATGACTTATCTACGTGGTATGTACACAGACATACTGATTATTTTGTGTCATCTTAGAAGGGAATGAGTAAAAACCCACCACCCCCCCACCGTCCAAATGCCTCACAGGACGACCTGTAACATTCCTCCGACTGAGCCGGGAATACAACCGTGTTAATTCAAGCTGTGATTCATAACCTGAGAGGGGCTTTTCATGTGTGGTTCTGTGTGTATGTGTGTGGCTTTTTCTTCCTCCGAGGTTTAAGGTCTCCTTAACGCTGGCCAAGCGGTCGCTGTCGCCAACCAGGAGAAACTCCAGAGTGAAACCGGGGAAATGAATTTAACTCGTGATGTATTTTAATGACGGAGGAAATCAATCTAATTGAAGTTGCTGTAACACTGCACAGCAGGAAACTGTGGTTGTTTTTTAGTTTTTTTAGAGGAGCTATTCTCTTTTCGCCGATGCAGTAGCACACTGGATGCTATATTATTACATCTTACCGGCACTGCGTTTAACGTATCCGTGCCTTTTTCTCTCCGGCCGGCCGTCCTCATCCCTCGCTCATGCTGGCTTTTCCTTCCAAAAATCCTAAGTGCAGCTCTGCACAGGGTTTTGTGTTTTGCTTCCTTTGAAACTGGGCTGTATCGTTGTCATCTACCTCCCCCTGTATTCGAGGATTAGTCATGAGATGCTTCCACGCGGGAGGAGAGATTTGAGTATCGCAGTATTCTGCTCACTCTGACTATCTAAGATCGTAACACGTGCATTTATATCTCGTGTAGGTATGTTTTCTGACTCCTGTTAGTATCTGGATCCAGTTTGAGATGCAGAAATTGATATCTCTTTTTTTGGTAAATAGAAAAGGTTTAGTTCTTAAATATCATAGTTACTTAAAACTTTAGCTACTAAACAAAAGCAAAAGACAAAGAAAGACCTGATTTTGCCAAATGGGTTACATATTAAAAAAAAAATAACATTATATAAATATAAAATTTTGTTCCAATTTGACATTTGCCAAGGAGATGGTGGGGTAATAATAGGATTGCAAGCAGTATCTTTATTTCTACATCTTAGCATCTGTTGTCCAGATGTTAAGGTTGTGACCTCGGATGACTTTTATTAGCTGGATATCAATAATTTCAAAGGAACAAAAGCAGGTTATTTCTGCCTCTGTAGTTATTTAAATCTGCTGGTCACAAGCATCATTTAAAGATCTAGAATATCAAAGCGAAGGCTGAGAAATATCTGTAAGTATACTTAAGAAAAACACAAAGAATGGATAGGTATACCTTTGCCAAAAGTAAATATCAATAAATTACATATTTAATTAGAGTTGGTCAATTCAGATTTGTTTTTTTTTTTACAATTGGCTCAATCGTTGCAGCTCTAAATCTTGTGCTTCAACAACCGTCGCCATCATCCCTCCCTCGTCAAAAAAACGAAATGATTATCAACATGTGATCGGCGACTCTCCTGTCTTCCTCCGCAGTACTCCTCTGCGCCTCTAGGGGAGTTCCTACACATATTTACTACTTGAGAAACAGTGAGTTTGACAGGCATGAATCATAACCAATAACGGGCAGATGGTAGCCGTTACAGTTCAGCGAAGCCTCCGCACTGTAAAAACCATCACACACTAAGAGGCTGGATCAAAACGCTGTGAGGGGGATTATGAACGAGATTATCCTGTAATTATTTGCAGTGAGACCGGAGGAAAAGTGATTTTATTTGAATAACAATGCCAAAATACACCCCTCCCTCCCCCCACCCCCCCCACAAAAAAATTAAGAAATAGATAATATGAAAAATCTGCTTCGTAGGGAGAATAACCTTGGAATCTGAGAAGATACGTGTCGGGCTGAGGCAGCACATTATAAGTCCTGTTAAGATTATAAGAAATTAAATCTTTCACAAAGATGATGAGGGATGGAGGTATGAGCTGCCGAATAAAACTACACGTCTACGATGCTGCTTCTATTTAAACGCCCCGACCCCTCCGCCCCACCCCCTCCACCCCCCTACCACCACCACCACCACCATTGCCCATCTCCCACCTCCACCCTCCCTTCCCCCTTTCCTCTCTGCTCTCCCGTCTGCCGGAGGCCTTGTTAAATTGGCACAGATTCTACGCCGGCTCCCAACCAAAATCGCTGCCTAAGTGTTTCCACTCTGCTACCCCGATCATGCCCTTACAGTAGCACGGCTCATGGAGGGGGTAAGGCTCTGGAAAAAATAAAGGCAAGCTAGCTTCTCCACAAAGGCCTGACGTAAAGAAGCCCCAGAAAAAGACACCCACTTCAGGTTTTAAAGTACGACTTAAGAGAGACTTAAATCTGAGGCTTAATCAAACCTTGAGTGATCTTATAATGCGAGTCAGCCAGGAGGAGATACCGGGCAACGTGGTCCTCCTCACAGACAGACCGGCCTTTGTTTTGTGAGGCAACTCGCAGAGCGGATGCGAGCGAGAGGGATTCTGCTACACGAGTTCGTTCGTTTGGCTCCTTCTTCTTCTTCCTGCTCGGTCTCAGAGGTGTTGAAAACTTCCCAAAGCAACATTCCAGACACGGAGATAGACACCAGGAATAACAAGTCGAGCAAAAAAAATAAAATAAAAAGGAATGAGGAAGTCAGAGGTTGTTGGGTTTCTTTTTTGCTCCTGGGAGGAAAAAAAAGAGTCGTTTCTTTTAAGGAAAATTTAAATTAAAAAAAAAAACCACTCCAGTCGATGTAATTACAAAGTGTCAGACTGGAGTGAGTTGAAATCAAAGATGGACAGAAAGACCTTCAGCTTCTCTCTTCAAAAAGGAGCTTAAAAGTACCGGTCCTCTGAGTTTCCTACAAAAAAATGACCGGGCGGTTTAAAGGTCGTTCCTCGAACTTTATCGACACTGCATTCACAAAACCACAAAGTTCCCATCACCACAGAGTATACAGGGAAACCCACACAACCTCCACCCCAGACCAAATAGGCCGCTCGTATAAAATCAGGAGTTGGCTTCGCGCGGAGCATGAAAGTGGAGTCTTTGGCAGGTCACCGCCATCTTTTGACTTGTAAACAATATGGAGGTTTATTTTTAGGGGACACTTGGCCTCAATTTGATACTCCGAAGCCCTTTGGTCTATTTTAAGGTGCGGCGCTGCATGAATAAGGCACATTCGCACTGCCGCACTCATAATAAGACACAAAAGCCACGCTAAGTGGGCGCGTGTCGCTCGAGCCGACATCCGTCTGTGTGCGAGGAGGGAAGGAAAAGAAAAAGAAGAAAGGAAACAAACAAAAAAAAAAAAGCCAGTCTTGCAGAAGAATTTCCAAAAGCCGAACTAAAAGCGGAAGACTGGATGTAGACAAAACAAAGAGGCTGCTAAAAGCATTAGGAAAAGGGGAAAGAGGTCGAGGCTCAACGTGGGGCTGTCGGTGCACAAACTCAATGACACACTGAAGCAAAGGCGGCGTTGAATCTAGAACAGCATGATGGTACGAACCAGAGACTCCATATAAAAGTGCACGTAGCTTCCGGCTCTGAAAAACGAGGCCGATGCAGAAGCGCCTTAAACTGCAATACCGCCGAGGGCCACCAGAGGTCGGCACCAAAAAGCCTCCGGCTCCATAGACTCCCATTGAACTAGTCTCATAAAGTTCTCAGTCAATAAAATTTCTCCACGAGTCGTCTCTGTGTTTGATAGCTGGAGTCGCTCCTTTTTATTCATTTTCTGGCGGTCCATTTGAAAATAATCCCGCCATTAACTGGAAAATAATCGTAAAGAATCTGTGTTTTGGGAGCAACGCAGGCAAGTCGAAAAGAGAAGAAAAAAACCCGACATGACATATGTTCGGAGCGTCAAATCTGATGAGAGTTTGGCTCTGTTCCTCTTTTTCAAAGGGAGACTGACCTTTTCTTTTTCTTTTTTTTTTTTTCCAAACCAATTGCTTGGCCCTCGGAATAAGAGCTTGGCCATCATCAAAGAGGCAGTAAAAAAAAAAAAAGGAACTGAACCAGTCCCAAAAATAAAAAAATAAAAAAAGAAGATAATTGCTATTTATCAGATTGCACTGAGATGAAATTCCATTCAAACCGTATCAAAAACAAAAAGAGCAGACAGCTCATCAAACACAAGAAGGAGCGAAAGCAAACAGGCAGTCCCACAACTCACAGATACTCCGAGATAGTCACAGATAACAACCTCCCATTAGCATTTTACATCTGTGTGACTCCGCTGTCAACTTTACCCAAAATAACATCTGCCAATTGGAATCAATGGTCGGGGGGGGCAGACAAGCACTCAGGATAAAACCAGAAAATGAGATTTAATGCAAATTGCTGCTGAAAAAAGGGGAAATCGAATGTAAAACTTCTTCCATCTGTGTCGTTCTGCAGGGCTCTAAAGTTTTTATTGTGAGGATGCTTTCCTACTGCACAACTGTGACACCACATCCAGAATCTAATCGAGCACGGGCACCTACGTAAGACGCTTTGATGTTGGAGTGTTGAGGGGGGAGGAGGGGAGGGGGGGCATGTCGCTGCGATTTATAAAGTGTGCAGCTTGAGTCACAGTTGCTCTGTTGAATTAGACGTGTGACGCCCACACGGACGACTCAAATGGAGTTTCTGATGTCCTTAAACCCCCCCCCCCCTCCTCTTTGACTGCCACTGCCAGCCGCTGATCAGACCTCCAGTACACTCATCTAAGCTGCACTTACACCAGTCTGACACCTACACTTCACATTTGCACTTCTTAACCCCCCACCCCCACAAACCCCCCCCCCCCCCCGACACCGTGAGCCCAAATCATCGACAGCCCGTCTTCAAATTATGTCTTCAACTGTAAACACACGACAGCTGTTTTCATCACACACAGATGCCTTCAGTGAAATCACATCCAATCAATTGTTGTTTGTGTTATGTGCTTTACAGCTGCAGCCAACGGTTACTGAAGAATATACGCATTCGTTTCACGGTTAATTCTTTTATCAATAAAATGCCAGAAGATATTATTCTAATTTCACACATTTCTTCAGATTCTGCATTTTGTGCAGCTTAACGGTCAAGAAGCTCGACGATCCCTCAACGATGAGGAAGCTGGAACCGGCCGACATCTGGCTTCAGTGTGACTTGAATGATTTATCGATTATCAAAAGAGTTGCGTCTTGTGGTGGTCGATTGTTTCGGCTCTAACCTACATGCAGAGCGTATTTTATGAGAGAAACACTCAGAGAGACACTTTAACTGTAGACGGCTGAAACTACAGTTTGCGTGGGCCTTCTATGTGTTGGTAGAAGTACAGTATCTGTGTTGTTTTCCATTGAAATCGCACATGCCGACACACTTTGCCGCCTGACTACCGCCGCAGTTAATCGGATATCAGTCACTAATTTGGGCTTCTAAAAATGAATAAATAAATGAGCATTAAATTGTCTGGAGCAGAAGACGGAGCGGGGAACTCATGAATAAGAGAAACTTGGTTTTAAGGCTTCTTTCGAGGCAAAAGACATAACAGGAGATCAGCTGCTTTGCTTGTTTAAATGTCAAATCATTTTTGTCCACTAAAATCGATGAATAAATCGTGATAAATAATCTTGATCTCCATACCGATGAAAATGATCACGATTATTATTGCAAAGCTGCAAAATCTCACCGCAATCTACTGAGCCAGAATCCAAATACACCACCGACTAAATGAGGGTCAAACTTCATGCTGTGGCTAAAATATCCGAGACGGATGGCTGTCGCGCGGACACAAATCACCGTGGTGACAGTCCGGGGGTTTTAACGCGAGCGTCGGGAGGAAGGTGGCGGCTCGCTCGGGAGCCGCGCATCTCGTCGAAGGCAGTCGGGATATTACGTAACGGCAGAGAAGGTGAGCCGAGGGCAACGGAGAAGCTCCGGTGGCTTTTGGAAAGGTAGAGCGGGGGTACACGCGGCAGTGTGGAGGAGACTTCCTCCCACGCAGACAGGTTTGCTTGATTAATGCTACGCCAGCGCATCACCACAGAGGAGGAGGCTGCGGCTGCGGCTGCTGCTGCGGCCTGACAAGGAGATAACAGCAGCTGGTGTAGTGGAGTGTCAGAGGACCATGAAGCCGCTGCAACTCTTCCAGAGAGGTCTGCGGCGGTGACCCTAATCTCTTCGGGCATGTCGTGCCGTTACAAAGCCCTTTTTTTTTTTTTTTTTTTTTTTTTTTTGTACATCTGTATAACTCAAAAAGCCGTGACAGAAAAAGGCCCCGCAGGCTTTTTTGTTTGGAGCTGCATTTTTTTATTAGGGGGGGAGGGGGGAGTGTTTGATATGTATCATATCAAGACTGCAAGAAATTGTTTCCAGCGAGCAGAAACGAGCGCAGAGCGGTACTGACAAGCGCAAATACTTTCTCATACATCAAACTGCCTCGCGTTACGGCAGCCCGGCTCAGTTGCGTTTAAGCTATCGGGCGGCTGCTGGACGACGATGTATTGATTTTCAAAATGCTACGTACAACACTTTAAAGCACTTCTGAAAAAAATTCGCCCGCTCAAAATGACGAGCTCAATCGAGTCGAAGCCCGGCGCTCGTTTACCTGTGAAGAGTTTGGTGATGGCCTTGTTCTGTCTCCGCGCAGAGCAGATGAGCAGCAGCCAGGGAGGCAGGAACTCGTGATGACTGGCCAGGAGCTCGGCGATGGTCCTGGGGGAGCCGGGGGAGGACCTCTGCTCGCCCTCGCCCAGCTGACAGCCTTCGTCGATGGAGTCCACCAGCAGGATGAGGGCCTGCTGGGGGGGCTTCGCACTCAGGAGAGGTAAGAGCACGCACCTGAGGGAAAAGAAGGACGAAGCAAGGTCAGACGGTTTCCAATGGTTTCATCTTTGTGAAGTGTGACTTGTACGACAAAGTAGTTGCGACCCAGAGATCTGATTGGTCGACTGTGCATTTGGAACAAATCAGCATGACATCACACCCTGCTCGTCACTAGTGAATAGCACTTCGCCGTCTCAATGGGGAAATATAATTGGAATTGAATTTGATATAATATGCAATATAATGTTGTTGTTTTTTAATTCAATTAGGCCTATTAAATGTGACCCGTTTGGCTAAATTGGGTCTTTCGGTCGAGCACTTAAAAGCCAAGCGGCCGCCAGCTTGGCCGGTTTTTAACACATCATGAGCGCTACTATCTTCAAAAATACACAAGTGTCCACGGATTTCTTTTTCAGCAGATATCTTGTATACAACAAGATTGAGCCAAAAAAAAAAGCAGTGTTGTGTTTACAATGTGTGGAATTAATTCAGTTTAAGAAATCCCACGGTCTTTAGAAAGCAATAAAACGGACTAGAAATGCTCTGTTGCTAGGGTCGTTGCTGAGGGTCAGCCTGCTTCCTGGAGTAGTAAACATTGCATACGTTACATAAGAGTCTGCTGACGCGACCGATTGTTTTCCAGTTCTTTTTCATACCCCGTGTTTCCATGGAAACGGAGATCGCACTGACAAAAAGTTGTATATTTTGAGAGTGAATTGCCCCAAGATATGAATACACATTTTGATCACACATTTTCTTCAGTTGGTAACTTTTTGTATAACCTGTTGATACTAACAGACCGACTGCATCACTGTTGTGCCAATAATGACGTTAAAGCAAAACCCTCTTGTGTAATATTGCTCAAATATAATTGCACTGGTTGAAATAATTCCCATTTGCCTTCCTTGTAGGGCTCAAGGTTTAATTATCCTTATTTGTTTATCCTGTAAAGTCCCTCTCTACATATCCACACCTTTTTTTTTTTTTTAAATAAATAAATCCACTAAGGTTTAAATGCAACTCCACACCTTTGCCCTTTTTTTTTTAATTTTTTTTTTTTAATACGCTTGTATCTATGAATATACAAATAGTCATGTCCTCTCTCTCCACCCACACCTGCACTCCTCACCTGCGGTTCAGCTCCGTTACGTTACGGCATCACTACGTCGACAGGTTGAAATATCTGCATTTTCACGCTATGAATTTTTGTCATCGTGCTATAACTCACAGTGATCTTATCGTGAAAGATAAGGTACGAAACACCCAAATAACAATAACAAGCAGTTACTATGAAAACAAAGGTAACCGATCTCAGTTCACACAGTCTCATCTGGGAGACGGCGTAGGCGTTTAAATACGTCTCCATCCAACCCAACCTGGACGCATTAACAACCCCGCTGCTGATGAGCCGAGCTCAAAGAAACACACAGAGCAGATGCAACCATTATAATTCAGTGGGCTTTTCTTTTTTTTCATGGAAAAAGGAAAAAAAAAAAAAACAACATGTTTGCCCGGGGGCTAAATGCTCAGCCTTGGAGATGATATCAAAGATGTGGAGAGGAATGTGTTTGGCAACATCCATGACAACTAAACATGCAGGATATTCTTCCGAGTCACATCTCGACAAAATCTCCCCGCAACATTAATATTGATGCCCGACTATGAATACCCATTAAAACCAGCCCTGTGGCATCCAGCGGAAAAAGCAAACACGATGCGTGGCATTCTCTATCACATCAATACTCAGCCGAGTGCGACGTTTTAAACGCCACATTAACCTTTTATCAACGCGAACCTGCGAGCCGACTTGCTCCGGCGCTAATGTGTACCTTCACACGGCAACGCTCTTTTTCTTTTTTCTCCGTTCTGTTGTGTGTAGGTCGCGTTCGTGCCGTTCCACTGCGACCGACAGTTTGAAGTCTGCCACGAGACGTCCGTTTGGGGAAATGTCATTGATCGAGCCTCGTGAAATTACTTCCAGCTCCACTGGCTGCCATAAAGGGGGTCTGAGGATTTCATATTAGGGACATTTTAATCTGGGTCTGGGTTAATTAAACATTTAAAAGGGGTTGAACAAATCAATTAATCGACATTAAAAAAGAACTTGATTGGTGGGTGCCGGTGGGGGGAGGGAGGGAGGGAGGGAGGGAGGGAGGGAGGGAGGGGGGGCGTTTGAGGCTCCTTACAGGTAGCTGTCACACAGATAAAAAATCAGCCGCCTTCCGGACGATGGGACGGCCGCTTTAACTACCACGCTTCCTTAATGGAACTGACGTTGCTTGTAAGCTTTGTCATAAAACACTAAAATGCAGCGTTAACGAGACTTCATTTGGATGCTCAACAGCCTGTCACTAACCTCGTGGCTCCAAAGTCGTTTCCTTTTTAAGCAGCTACCCTTTCAGTTATATTTTACCCCGAGTTAATTATCCTTAAGCACATGGAAGGACAAGTGGCTTAGGTGAAGGTCTCTTCAGACTTTGACTCTTTAGACTAAAATACTGAAGGAGGACTTCCCCCTTCGTTTACTGGGAATGTGACTGATAACATTTAATGGTACGTATGATTTGGAGTACATGCTACGTTCAAACGTGGGTGGTATTTAAACGTGAGAAGAGTCCATACGAACCGGCGCCGTCTTGTGCTATTCACCACGTTGCCAACATTTACGTTAGCAAAATCATGCGGCAAAAATTACACACAAAAGGAAAACTACACCGGATTGGAAACTTTGTCAAACTGTCTGGCACGCATTCGTTTCAGCAAGTGTACGACTTTTAAATTATTCTGGAAATTAGCATCGGTAACGATTTACCTTGTGGTCTTTATTTCCATTAATTTATTATCGCTGTTATGTAGAATCATCTGAGAATAGCAAGAAAATTATCCACAAATGACATCGCCCGAGGAAAAGTCTCCAAATTATTCGTTTTGTCGACAAACAGCCTCAAACCCTGATAATAAAATAAGAAAACCAGCAAACAATCACAGTTTAGAAGCTAGAATTAAAATGTTTGTTGTCGTCGGCTGACTTGTTTATTATTTCGTCATTTATCGGATAGTTAAACCTTTTTTTTTTTTTTGGCGAGGCTTCTACAATCCTGCATCGAAAAAGTTTCTCCAAACAGTCCGAACTCTCAGCGGGAAAAGAAAAGCAGCGCAAAGGTCTTCTAACCTTCGCTCTCCACCGGTGATGTGGCCTCAACCTCTTCACAAACCCAGTCAATCACTCCTTCTTACGGCCGCAGCGCCACAGACGACCTGCAGCGCCATCTGGGAGCTCCGCCAACAGGAATGTCCGTCCACAGGGGTGACTGTGTGCGAGAGTGTGCGTGTGCGCGCGTGTGCATGCGTGTGCGTGTGCGTGTGTGTGTGTGTGTGTGCGAGGCCATGTTGCCTACTGAGACAATCAAATCCACAGTGACAGCAAGTGGGCAAAACAAAGAGCCTTTCTTCTCTCACAATTCAGCTACTTTTCGGGCTGTCAAAGAGTCAAAAGACGAGGACTGCAGACAAAAGAAAACTCAGCGGGATACGGGAGATGGAGAGAAAATAAGCTCGGGGAAAAGCCGATTTAGTTTAGACCAACCTGCAGCATACCTGGGCCAAACACAGGAATTCGGGGCAGACATGGTGGTCTTGGACTTTTGTACCAATTAATTTGGTTTTTCGCTGAAGTCCTCAACATATGCTCGACTTGATGCCAGTTGCTATTTAAGACACGGAAAAAAAACAAAACAACTAAAAGACGAGTAAGTGGGGAGGGGGGGGGGGTGAAATGCATCTAATGCGCTCACCATCTGTCACGTCGTGTTCGCGACCGTCGCTCCCACCGCAACGCGCAAAGTGGAGCTTTCGGTGTGCGACGTTCAGTGAAGATGTCGGGGAGGCGGGTGGAGGGGGGGAGGGGGGGGGTGGCGGCGGCGGCGGCACCGACGGCGCAGCAGCGCCGGGCAGCGAGCCAGCGCCTTACAAATTTACACAGCTCGTTTTTATGGAGCGGGCGCGGAGCCCTGAAATCCATGCCACATACCCAAACACAGCAGCCATGCACTCGCACACATAAACACTGACCAGGACCAGGACACGGGGAAAAGCTCACAAACGGTGAATCATAAAATCCACGTCTGGCCTCGACTCCGCTCTATTAATACAAGAATGGTAAGCAGGTGCTTCAGATAGATCGCAGCACGGAGCGATAGTGACAAAGCGTTCTTCCGTAATCAACGACAGAGGCTTTTTTTTTTGTTTTGTTTTATTAGAAGAACTCCCATCTCTTCATTTAGCTTTCGAGTCAATTTGGAGGGAGCGTGCTCAGCGTCTTTGCAAAGTCAGGAAGAGCTTAGTGCCACGGAGCCGAACAGCTGACTCATGCGCCTGGCTCATCCAAACTGAAAGAGACAACTTATCCTACAGAGCGTTTCCTCCCCACTTTTCCTATGCGACTCTTACATTATGCACAGCGTTGCTGCAAATCATCCCGTTCGGAGTAATCACGCTGATGAGAACGACGAGAAGAGCGACCGGTGCTCCGCACAGCCCAGCTCGCGCACTTTAACTGTATTCTCCTCGTTACGTCGGCCATATGCTGCCCTTTCCTCCTCGGCCTGTTATCATTTCACTCCACTTCCGTCTGATTGGACGTAAACTCCCAATTCAAAGGCTTCATTAGTGTTTTGGGTGTGTGGTTTTTTTTTGTTTGTTTTTTTTTTGTGCAAAATGCGTTGAAGAAAGCTTGTTTTTCCCTTTTCTTTTTTTCTTTTTTTTTTAAAAAGCTTTTTACAAATCAAAGGTTTGATGCAGAGTGGTTACACAGGAGCCCGAGTGCAGTTATGTAAGCTGCGGACCCACATATTTACATTCATTTGTGCCGAGAGCCTTTCATTACACAGATAATCCTCCGTGGATGTCAAGGTCGCAGCAGTAAATGAGTTACTTTTCAAAAATAGTGAAATGGCCATTATTATAATTTTTGTTCAGAACGACTGAGTAGAGAATTGGGCAGCGTTTAATATATCAAAAAAAAAAAATCCTTATTAAGCTCAAACAAATATATCGTGTCCAGACGCAAATGAGATTAAAAAAAACATGTCGACATTTTCTTGATTACATGCGGAGTTTGTTAACGTCTCCCCTGACGGGACGCTACTCTGCATATTTCATTGAGTTGTTTGTTACACGGTAGGGCCGCACGATTAATCATATTAAAAACGGCATTCGTACCTCGATGCAATCTCATGTCCATTAGGTATATCGAAACAAATACTAAGTTACACCACGTGATGCAGAGCAACACAAAATCGTGCAGTAAAGTAAATGAAACCCAGCGAGAGTGAGCCGGCGAAAATACACGGAAAAATATATGTTTTTTTAAATGTCGTATAAGTACGAGAGGATAAGAGACTGAATATGATTGTTTCTATTTCCAGTGTCAGATTTATGAGGCTAAAAATAAGAGCCTTCGCTTCCTGTTAGCCAAAGGTGATTTGCTGGTTCTTTATCAGGCGCCCTCATATTTTTTGTTGTGTTTCTTTCTGTATCAGGTAAAAAAAAAAAAAATATAAAGTGCGATAAACATTTATACTCAACAAAAGAAAATCATGAGAGAGAAATAGGATCTTTTTAAAGAGCTCCTTTTCAGCAGTTTTTAAATTTAAGTTCCGATTGTGAGCTGATTTTGTGTCTGAATTTTAACTCCAACCTTTAACAAACATCAAGAGTGCCGGGTCACATCCCAGAAATTGGTTCATTTCAAAGCCTTTCCTTTTTCTATAAAAATGTATTTCCTAATCTTATTACGGACTCATTTGCGATAGTAAATATTTATCCCATGCGATGTCTTCTTTTTGTAATCGAGAGATCAATTCATTACTACAGTTACATCCCTTTAAAGTAAGACATCCAAAAATGTAGCACGTTGGTATAGGTGCAAAAACAAAGTCAGGATGATGTCCCCTCCTTCATGTCCCACCTTTTGTCCATATTCGGTCAAAGGCAGAGGACGTCACACAACGACATAAAACATCAGCAAAAATAACCCCAAAAACGTTCCAATTGGTCCTGTCAGTATTTCAAAGGTGCTCGTTTCTGACGTTCTTTAAACATGCTGGAAATTGCGAGAATTTGATCTCGGCTTAATGGATTTGCACAATCGATGCTGTGCTGGATCTCTAAGCAGACGGATGCCTGCGGCCGTCTGAGGAAACAATGTCCTGGAGATTGCTTGGTCGGGGGGGGGGGGGGGGGGGGATGAGGAGCCGTGAGGTGGAGCTTACATAAACAATAAAACAATGATTTCTTTAAAAAAAAAAAAAAAAAAAAGCCCTAAAGGTTCCCCTATAATCAAAGTGGAAAACTTAAGATAATATCTTCGAGTCTTATGACACTTTCAAAGGACTATTATGGGACTGGGCAGAGTGATCACAGTGATCACATTGTTTTGTAGAGACTGAAAGCAGGGGGTTGAATCTGCGAGCGCTGTCAGTCAAAATAGAACCATCTTCTTTTTAGATCACTCCAGCAATTAAAAAAAAAAAAAAAAAAAAATCGACCAAATTCGTATTAAGAGTAATAAAAAAATACGCTCACCTCATTCAACATCATACTTGTTTTCCCCTCTCATGCTGCCTATTAATGATTTGCCAAAAGTGTAAACACACTGCACACTTCTCTTCTGGCCAGCACAACATACCTCCTCATACCAGAACTAGTCCAAGTCCCCGAAGCTCTTTCCAACCCAGACGAGGTGTGCATTCCTGGCCAGCTATCCAATACTGTCAAAGGAATCTGAAATTTCATCCACCCCCCCCTCCCCCGTGTCCCCATCCAGCGCTCTTGCTCCGGCCCTGCTATGCTCACGCTCCCGTGTATGGGCGAGCGTCGGGCTCGGCACACGCGTCTCGGGAAGTGATTTCGACACCAACAGGTAAAACCTTTGAGCTGTCCGGCGCCGGCCAAGACGGGATTTTGTGCACAGCTTTACCTCATTTGGACAGATTTGCGGTGACAAAAAGGGGTCAGCAGCGGGGGAGCTCGCTGGCACAAAAAGAGAAGAACATACCGGCCGCTGAAGCTTTTAGCCAATTTATCTGAAAACAATCTTCAATGCAATCAAAAATTGGATTAAAAGCACTGAAGACATTTTTTTTTTTTTTTTTTGCAATGAGCATTACGGTTCTAGATGAAACCAAAGCAGTTCCATTTGTTTCCCATTTCTCCCATTGCTGTCCTTGGGTTTCTCACAGCTTTTAAGTGGGGGTGGGAATATCAGGTCCTAAAATATTTACTGGGAACTAGTTTGAATTTGATTCGAACACCTGCCCACACAGAAAGAGAGCGACTCCTTCAAATGCCGTCAAGCTTGGAAAACCTTCTGCCTTTGACAGGTCTGTTGGGAAGCGTGTCTTTAGCTGTCGTCTTTGAGACGAGGGCTGATGTTTGTTCTGCGATCGCTGTGCGTTGTGGTAGAATTACGACGTACAAGCTTTACCTGGCACAGTTTTCTCTGCAACTCTTTGTCACTTTCTGACGGGTGAAGTCGTCTTTGTTTGTACCGTAGCATCAAATCTCACGTTTTGACCGGAGCCTGGTAGTTTGTAGCTTAATGGCGTTTGGCAAACAGCTTGTCGGTATATTACCGCCACCTTCTGGCAGTAGTAACACATCACTACCATGCGCCAGTAAAAAACAAAACAAGAGAAGTAACGCAGTACGATGGTTTATGAGATAAACTTTTACATTTTGAGGAATCTTCAAATATTCGAAAAATCATGAAACTCATCCCCGGTTTGAAGTTCGGAGGTCTCATCGTGGAAAAGCTTGATGGCATATTTATGTGGTGCAATCAAGCGTTTAAATAGGTTTTATAGTATTTGAATGAAAATGTGATGACAGCTGTGAGGGTGTTTGCTCATGTTGCCAGGCTACCATAAATCAAAGGAGATCCAAACACCAACACAAGCCTGATGAAGCCGAGTCGGTCAGTAATTGATTTTTAAACGTTATATGATTACAGAACGCTTTTTCAGACTTTTCTGATTCTACTTGTTCAGTCATAGAGACTGAGTTACAATTTGAAAACGTTTAAATGCAATTTGATTTACATTTTCAGTGTTAACCTTTAATATGTCAAGCAAAAACTGGTAAACATTCCCTCGTTATCTTTTCAAACGGTTGGGATTAGCCTTCGTTTCTACAAACGCACGATGGACAGTCCTCACAAATTTCTGTTAGTCTGTAGACTGAATGAATATTCAGAAAGTTTGTAAATCCGGTTCGAGCCCTCCTCTGCCTTCAGTATGAATTTGCAGCAGTGCTCACTATGAGCTTCTGAGTTTATTTATTGAGTGGGATAACAATTACATGAATGAGTTATGTATGCCCGCACAAGCACGTAGGCAGACACATCCACATCCACACAAACAAACCCTCACAGAAAACACACACACACAAACACACAGACACACACACACACACACACACACCGCCGGTGGTGCGGAGACAGACGCTGGCATCAGATTGCTGAGTCATCGTTGCAGCCGCACCAGTGCTGCTGTTTCTCCTCATCTGCTCAAATGGAGTTGATGCGTCACAGTGAGAGCTCTTTTTTTTGTTTTTTTTTGTGGTGGTGGTGGTGGTGTGTGGGGGGGGGGGGGGGGGGGGGTTTCTAAAATGTGGCCCTAATCTCCAGCAAGTTTTCCACAGCCGCGCACCACATGAAAGCCATCGAGCTGCTTTCATTTATCGTCCCTTAACCCCAATAAGAGGGGCCGCCCAACGTGCAACAGTCAAAAAGTCAACACAGAAAAAAACAAAGCTGCCGCACGAACTTAATGAAAAATGTCTTCGTTGGTTTTTACTTACGTCTACCAATTTGAACTCCGGAGCTCAAAATGAGATTTAAAAAAAAAAAAAAAAAAGGAGACGCTGACACTGTCACTAAATTTACATAATTTGAGGGTTTTATCTCGCAGGACGTTAAGTCAGCTTTGCAAACACCTTATTTATTTATGGCTCTCACTTTGTACTTCATTGTCTCCGACATCTCCCAGAGCTAATAACTGGATTTTGCTTGTCACGATGTTGTAAAAGAAACGTCTGCTGTGAGCCTGTAATGCCAAGGCTGTCTTCAAAAAGTCCAACAATATTCATATTCAGTGGAAGCGACCACATACGCGCTAATCGTGCTTCTTTTTTTGATTAATGGGCCAAATTTTCTGACTCATCGACAGTTTTGTGTAACAAAGCGACAAGGAAAGCTTTACGAGGAACATTTCGGTGTCGCTTCCAGGAAATTAACATTTTTAGCCATCTTTTACAAAAAAAAAAGATCTCCAAAGTGCAGCATCGGTTTGTTCCACAGATACAATCAGGGAACAAAAAAAACGTGGCCAAGAACAAATTCAAGCCGTGGTTATTTCCTCCTTTCTGATGTCTGTGGCCTTTACAAAGAGGTAGAAACTCGTCCAGCTGCAATTCAAACTCGCTCGGTGGAAAACAGCCCCGACAACAGAACCACATACAGTCACACCTACACTAAAAGGCAGCTTTGTCTCATCAGCAAAAAAACAACAACCCTGTTGCCTGTAGTTTGACCCACATGACTGGGTTAATTCCACCTATTCAAAAGCCGGCTCTTTTGACCTGAAGGGAGAAAAGTGAGGCACGTTGGATGACAGGACGCTGACTGGGTTGTTTAAAAAAAAAAAAAAAAAAAAAAAAATCCCAAACCGATTGGAAAATGGAGGACTGCAGTCAAAACAAAGGCAAGCGGCCTTGGATAGCGGCGAAGACGAAGACTGATGCAGACGCGATGAAGACGGGAGGAATGCGCTTCGGCTTTGTCTGGAACTGATATCCTTGGACGGTACAATCAGACAACGAGAGTCGAAGCCTTCAGATAGCGCCGATTGCGATGAATTTGACCGGTCCGAGCATGTGGATGGACCAGAAGTATCGAGTTTATCGTCTGAACGAGACGGCAGCGAAATACTTGGCGTACTGCAAGGAGAAGAAAAGCAAACTGAAAGGTGAAACTGCCTTTTATCTGAAGAGCTGCGGCTCGTGACCTTTGCCGGCAGGCATTTGTCCTGCTAATGCGTCACGTTACTTCTTGTAGAACATGAATTAAAAAAAAAGAAAGAAAGGCTTTAAAGACTGGAGGAGCGTGGGGGGCGGGGGGGGTTATCATGTAATGCATTTATTATGAAGAACTAGAAAACGGATTTATCGCCAAGTACATTTTCACCGAGAAGGAATTTGTCTCGGTGTAAGATTAAAATGTTGGAGAAATAACAAGTAACAAAAAAAATAACTCGCACAAAAGACAAGTGCTGTATAAAATAGAATAAAACAGTCAAATAGTTCAAATTTGAGAAGCTCGACTCGAGTGAACTGTTTCTTTACAGAGCCGTTGCCAGTATAACTCGTATATAACTGGCTTGGATCTGTTCACTGGGCCAACAGAAGTTTCTTCAACGCTACGTTACAAGAGGAAAGATAAAGGTTGATCGATTAGCTCGTCAGTTTGTACAAGCTTCAGATACTGAAGCTAATTTCATGTATCGTTGCTGTATTTTGCTTCTTACTAATTCAACTACGACTATTACAAGTAAACACAAGTAAAAGTCTTTTCAGGTTTTTGCTGTAATCCCGTTTATTCACTCGGGTATTTACATTTTTTTTTGCTCATTTAACGACAGCCCTGGAGATCTCAGAGGGAAATATTGTACTGTTTATTTGACAGCTATAGGAACCGGATACTTTAAACTGCAGATATAAAAAAAAAAAAATGTTTTAATCAGCTTACACTACAGTGTCATATTATGCCTTGTTATTACGGGCTGCCCCCCTGAAAGTCAACTCGTCAAATCATCTGTTGGGAGACCTCTCAGTCAGCTGAGATTCTTCCAATCCACGAGTGTTGTTGTTGTTGTTGGTTGTTTTTTTTTATGGTTATTTGACATTCAGATATTGAATGGTGCCGATGGAGGCGACGAGGCCGGCGCTCGACCGCCGGAGACTTGCACTTGGACTTTCAGCAATACGGAGATAAAATAGCGCGCTATGGATTTTCTGTTTCCAGACAGTTTTTATGTAACAAAGTAAATAAATAGTGGAGTCTTTGTATTGAACAACCAGATCCAATCCTCCCGAGAATAACGGGTAGAGAACCTATAATAGTTAAAAATGTAACTACCAAACAGTTTAAAGCCATTTGCACGATTTAATGAGCACTTTTTTTTTTTTGACTTAACTAAGTTATACTTTACAACTCATGGCACAGCTGTTTTCATTTACAGTGAAAAAAAAACACAGAACTGAAGTAGTAAAAACGCAATAAAAATGTTAGGGGGGGAAAAAAAACAAACCCTGCAATTACATTATATTGAGATGGAAATTTATCGATCCAAAATTGAAGCTTTCCAAATGTCCAGAAGTCTGGTTTATCGTGGCTGCAGATTGTTCTGGGGGAAAAGAGGAAACCGAGCGAGGTTGCACGGAGCGGACGTAAACCCGTGTCGAAACCGGTTTTCGATGTTATTAACACATGACTGGTGATTACTACCAACAAACACACTTGTTTGTCTTTGACTCGGCCAAAGAATTCGGCGGGGCCTCTTTGCACTCACTCACTAGCTAATGTTTAAAATCACAGCTGGAGGAGGAGGGAGGTGGTCAAAAGCTCCTCAAAAATCACTGTTAAACAAGAGCCTAAATGAAACTCGTATAACTTTTTATTGAGTGTAAGCCCGAATCGGTTAAGCAAGGTATGCAACCCTCTGAATGTTTATATTCCTGATATAAATTAGTGGTCATAATGCTGGAATAACACTTGAGTTTTGTTTGTTTTTTTGTGGTTGTTTTTGTTTGTTTTACACGTCTCCGCTCTGTGTTTTTTATTTCTTTTAAAACGACACCGCCAGATACGACTGACAATCTGAAAGCAGATAGCATCTCCAACGGCGGGGGAGCCGTTAAGATTATTTGTGCACAAGCGCCTGGGATGCTTTTCCCTTTCTTTTTTTTTTTTTTTCTTCACACCTGAGATAAGGCGATAAGGCCGTTTCGCAGAAGAGCTTCTTTGGCTGACAAACAAAGCAGGCGGTGATAATAAGCTTTCGGTGTCTTTTGTCGTCTTTGCAGATTAGGACCCCGAGGTCTCGACTGCAACTGAATATTTGGCCTTTTTTTTTTTCTTTCTTTTTTCTCCCCGTGCGCGACGTCCGGCGTGACAGAGCAGAGCCAGATAAGTGTCCGTCCGTCCGTCCGTCCGCCCCCGCGGGGCTTTCATGTCTGTGTTTACGTCCCGGGCGATAACCTGCCTTTTATCTGCGAGGGTCAAACTGAAGTCAGGAGTCGTCGGTTGAGGCCGCGTGATTACGAGCAGATGACAAGAGGAGCGACTCGCTTCCTCGGGGATGAGTGTGTTCAAAAAAGAAAGAAGAAGCAGCGGCGTCGGGTGAGCCATTGACTCTGGTGAGCATTTTAAAAAATGATTTACCTTGCTGAACGTTTGACCTAATTCCCCCCCTGCTCCGCTCCCCACCCCCAACCCTCCTCCACTCTCCATGTGTGATGTTGAGATGGTGCAATAAGTGTCACCAGATGGCTGCAGCAGAAGCGTGAGTGTGCGTGTTCAGCGCTGCATTCCTGCCTGTGTTGTATAGACGGTCTGACCTATACTGTGTAGACAAAGTCGTGCGAGTAACACACACACACACACACACACACACACACACACACACACACACACACACCTTTTTTTTTTTTTTTGTAAAGCCTCTGCCTACAAAAACAGTCCATCTTGATCGAGTTACATGCCCGGGCAGGGCGCTGGAAGTCCACAAGCCTCTACTGTACCTCGCCTCTACACGTGCGCTTCAACTTCTTTTTCCTTTTCATTTTTTTTTTTTTTTTTTTTGTTTTTTTTCTTTTGCGGCGCAGTCGCTCGGGTCAAGTGAGTCAGTCGCAGTTCAAAGCTCCTTCCCCCTCGCGAGTCTCCGGCCACCTGAGACTTTAAAAATATCTGACCTTTTCTTTAAAAACTAGAAGCCAAGCAAGGGGAGGGGTCCCACCCAACGTGCCACAACGGGGGGTCACAAAACCGTGACATCGAATAAGTGGAAAGGCTGCCGAGGCGGAGCTATGTGATGAGTGTGAGCAGCAAAAAAAAAAAAATATATATATATATATATGGGGGAGGGGTGCGTCAGGGTCAGGAGGTGGAGGAGGGGATGGGGGGAGGGGCTGGTTTTGCATTTTTCCATTTCCAGGCAAGCCAAATTCCTAGATTTCCTAGAGGTGACGAATAGTCCTTTAAAAACTGAAAGGAGGTCTCCGAGCTGACGGGTTGGTAGAGAGAGATAATACACCAGCTGGTTCAGTGTAGGGATGCAAAAAGCAGTTATTTACCTGTTTTAAATGAATCATTTGATTTAGAAAATGTTAGAAATGACTGCAAAAGACCTTGTTTTGACCGACCATTAATTAGTCCACTATTCGATGGTATTTAATAGATAAGGATGTGAAGCTGAGAAAAGCATCAAATTATCACATTGAGAGAGCTGCCAACGAGTAAATGTTTGCTTTTTTTTGGGCTGATAATTCATAAAACAACAGAATGACGAGCTGTCGACATGAATTAAGTTGTTTCTTCTCCATCTAAAAGAGCGCTAATCTTTCAAATAATTGTTATTTCAGTCGCCTTCAGAGCCGGCGACAACGTCAGGCGGTCGTGTTGACGTGTTTGTGCGCGGCTGTGTGTGTGTGTGTGTGCGTGCGTGTGTGCGTGCGTGTGTGCGTGTGTGCGTGTGTGCGTGCGCGCCGCCTCACCTCTTGAACGCCTCCGTGGGGTTCCTCTCGCACTCCCCGGGCTGCAAAGAGCTCTGCACGGCCGGGTCGCGCACCTTCTCCTCGTATCCCGACACCAGCCCGCCGCGGCAAATCTGAGCCACCAGACCTCGGATGAAACCGCCGACGCACAACGTGTCCGAGTCGTCCGCCCGGCAGAAGTGGAACGCCAGGCTCTGCTGGTGCAGCCCGCGGTGGGTCCCCTGGGCCGACGAGGGCCACAACAGCTCCGTGCACAGCGCAGTTTTCCCGCTTCCCGGTCCCCCCACCAGCAGCACTCCCCAGGAGCTACCCGACTTGGCGGATCCCGCCGTGAGGCCGCCGGGGTTGGACGCCCCTCCGCCGGGCGCCGGCGGCGGGGGCTGCTTACTGGGAGTGCTGGTCACTCCGCTGAGGTTGTTTGTTTTCTCCTGGAGGCAATGCTGGATCTTGTGGAAGACCCACTCCCGGCAGTAAAAGCGCTTCCCCTGCAGCAAACTGGTTTGGGCCATTTTGATCTCGTGCCGCTGGTTCCAGCTATTCCTCCTCTTCACAGGGGTCCCGTCATTCTGCCCCCCCTCCCCCTCACATTTTCAGCTCCAACAAAGGCCGGCTGTAAACTCGAACATCCATTTTTGTCAGCTCTGGAAATGTACCTCTCGGAAAAGGAAAAAGGAAAAAGAAAGAAAGAAAGAAAGAAAAAAAAGAAGAAGCAGGGTGCAGTTCAGCCGTCCTTCGGTGCTGATGTTTGCGAACACGTGAATGCAACCGGAGTGAAAAGTAGAGGAAGAAGCAGAGCTGCTTCTGCAAACGGCAGGAAAAAAGGCAGCCGTGCGTTACAGAATATCTAGGTCAAAATAAAAAAAAAAAAAATGAAATAAAAAAAAAAAAAAAAGAGGAAATCAAAATCGAGGCTCGAACCATAGATTTTCCACCAACTTTTTCCACAGCTTCCCCACCGGTTGAACTGAGTGCTCCTTGTTATTAGGAACGTGTCGCCTTAGCATGGCGCTGCTGGGCATGGCAGGGCACCCGGCTCTTGAGTGCATCCACTGGCGAACTCCAGCCACCACCACCACTTGATACAATTAGCCATGGGAGCTGCTGATGTATTTCCGCTGATGCATTTCAGATGCTGCCGACCCAAAGCGCGTTTCCATTACATTAACATGGAGGGAGGCTGCCAGTGCACAGTCAATTCCTCCAATAACATACAAAAAAAAAAAAAAAAAAAAAAAAAGCCTGGCTCCTTCCCCTGGAAAAGACAAGAGACAGAAATTATGAACAAAAAAATAGCAACTAAAATCTACTTTGAAACTGAAACTTTATGATCTATGCTAATACACAACTAAGCTTCTTAATTACTCAAGTAGGTGTTTGCCGAGACTCGATTTTCCCGTATTACGGCACGGAAAACACAAAATACGGGTACTTTTGAACAGAAATCAGAACACGCGCTGGCTTTGAAAGCATATCTGCATTTCAGCTGTTTTGACACCAGTTATCATCGTGCACATTACTGTTACGGATCCATTTCCAGCCTCCGAAAGTGGAGTAAACTGTGACTCCTGCAGCTATGAGAGGGTGGGCAAGCTGCTTTTTTTAAAGGTGCTTTCATCCTCCGCAACCCACATCACTGCTCTCTGCCTGCCCTGCAACTAAATTCTTGGCAGGGGTTCGTCCAGTTTTCTCTAGTCTATCCACTGATCCCCCCCCCCCCTCCTCCCCACCACCCCACCCACTTTCACACACACACACACACACACACACACACACACACACACACACACACACACACACACACTCCTTCCTTCCTATGTGGCTTTAAATCCCAAACACTCCACATCCGTCCTGAACTGTGAGGAGGAAAAGGGGGAGGGAGGGAGGGAGGGGGGGGCAAGTCCAAACCCCTCTTATCCTGCACTTATAGGGGTCCTTTACCTAAAAAATAAATGGGTTTAACAGGGGGTTTTTTTGTGACCCAAAAATATATTACAGGGATGTTGTTTAAGTGCAGAAAAAAAAGAAAAAAAAAGGGGGGGGGTAAAAAAGGCACCAAATTAAAGCTCCTATTGATTCGATTTTTTTTTTTTTTTTTTTCCCCTGCTAACGACACTTTAACTACCTTGTTATTAAGCCGTTCATCACGGCTCTTCTATTATGGAGCAAATGCAAATATCCCCCCCCCCCCCAGCCAAGAAAAAACACACACACACACACACACACACACACGCACGCACGCACGCAGTCTTACTTTGTAACGCTGCCAAATAACAAGGCTTTTAAACGGGCAACGATACATTTCCACCTTTACTGTTCCGCTCCCCTGCCTCCGACACAAAGCTTTCCCAAAATACCTCAAATGTTCAACATGCGAGGGCTCAGTTGTGTTTCTGAGAGACGGAAGGCGACACGCACGCACACACACACGCACGCACACACACACACAATCAAATCTATCAAAACGACACGAATTCACTTCAGTTTGACCGAAAAGGCAGCGCCAGCCTCTTTTGTATGACCAGACAAACCTCACCCATTTCAGATGGGATACAATGTACACCTATAGGGGGGGGTGGGGGGGGGGGGGTTAAAAAAAAAAAAAAAAAAAACACAACACAACACAACACACACCGACCACACTAGCTCACAAACTGCACGCTTTAAGGAGAAGAAACAACACAATGTAATTGTTCCGATGAAAGGCTGTCTGTCGCGTTATTGCAGCTCCACCGCAACTGTTTCCTTCAACTTCCATTTAACCAATTGTGGAGCGTTTCACTGGTTTCACTCCACTTTAAAATGCCTCGCGCAGCCACGGACGGGGTTTCCTCTCACCTCTTTGCCGAGTCCTTTTGTTTTTGTTGCTGTTGTTGTTTTTTTTTTCTATTTTTTTCTATTTTTTTTTTTGTGTGGACGGGTTGGTGGTGGAGTGGAGGGGGTTGGAGGGGGTGGTGTAGGTTGCCGTGTCCGTGGTCAACACCCTCTCTCTTGTGCACGTTAATAAATCCCAAACGCTTCACAGAAAAAAACAACAAAATAACCCTTTCGACCGTTTCTCCCGGCGCGAATTCAAAAAGCCAGTTTTGTGCATCTGGGCAGCAGCTTCGCCGTCTTTCTTTTGAATCGCGGTCTCTTTTTCTGTCGGTGTCGGCTCCTCCTGCTGCCCGACACAAGCTCTCTCTCTCCACAGCGAGCCGACTGACTCTCTCCGCCTCCCAAACAGTGCTCCCCACTGCATGCAGAGCACACGCCGCGGCGCAAGGCCTTCTGGGATGTGGAGTTTTTTTTTTTAATTTTTTTTTTTTTAAATTTTATTTATTTAACTCCTTGTCGCCGGCAGCGAAGAAGGGAACAGGTGATCCAGTATTTAAAAGTTTAACAACATTATTATCATTTTATCATAAGACTGTCATATAATGACAAATACGACCGGGAGATTCAGACTTTAGAAATGTAAGCCATTCAGCAGTAAAAATAATAATGATAATACTAATATAGTAATAAACTTTATTAATATACCACTTTTTCTTCCAAATCTTGCAAAGTATTTTACTATAAGGAAAAACAGACAAGGCAGGTCAAATAAGAAAAAGGTCAAAGGTCATGAGCACCGAGAACACAAGACGACAAAATAAATAATATATATATATATATATATATATATAAATATAAGACGGAAGAATGAAAGAGATGCAACGATTTAGAATAAAAACAGTGTCAACGCAAAAAAGAAAAGAAAAAATAAAACATTTCCAAAAGAATCCACAAAGAAAACAGTTTTGAGAAGATATTTAAACAGAGTTGGAGACTCCTGAGTAAAGTCAATCAATTAAAACCAACACGGAAATAACTGCCACTGTCTTTACATTTTTAATACTGACCTGGATGTGTGACACCAAAAGCTGATTTGAGATACAACTTAGATAACTCAGGTCTCCAGGTTTGTTTTTCAGATACTTTGAGACCGATCACGTTCATACTTGTAGCTGACTACATGCTTCTCCAATCTGGTGTTGGCAAAGTTTCTGTCTTCAAAAGATGAAACGGCATGTGGAAAAAAATCCACCCCGTTTTCATTCTGCAGAGAGTTTTTCATTCGAGGGCATTTCAACATTTGCACAAGTTTAATTGATGGATGTGTTCAGACGCCGATGTCGGGAAATAGATTCAGAACCAATCAACGATTTCTGGCACTCAGCGGAATTACAGCTTTTATAGTCGAGAGGTCCCCCCCCCCCCCCCCCCCCCCCCGCTGCATCCATAACTACCTTTTACGATTATATCAGATCGTCTATTTTTAAATGGATATGTGTGTGTTTATGGATGCGCTGAAGAAAATATCGAACAAAGTTTTTAATAGGAAATAAAAACCCTCCCCGGGTGGTTTCCTTCCACACGATCAGATTGTTTGGAGATTTTAGAAATAAAAGCGGGGAGGGAAAAAAAATAATAGAGATGCTTTGCGACGTCATGTCACGGCATACTTCTTCTTTTTTTTTTAATTCTGTGTTGTGTTGCAGTGACACCACCTGTGATTCAAAAAAACAAAAAAAATCCAGTTTCTCTGATTTGTGGTTGTGCTGTGCGTTTCAACCAAAGACTTTATATCCGTTACATAAGCCACTGTAGAAATGAAATAGTGCAAGTCGTGCACCGAAAAAGTGTTTCCCCAAGTTTTTCTCTTCCTTCCAGCAGTGAATCACATGGGGCTTTCAGGTTAATGCGTTTTGATCTAAGTGGAGCCTGCTGATCGTACAACTTATTTACCGCTCCCTGAAGAATTGCTTCGGGGACTGTGAGGTGTATCTGCAGTAGAGCTTGCCTCCGTTCACATGAAGGTAATTCGGTCTTGTGCTGAAGTCGGGTTCCTCTTCAGTTCTGTTTGTCTATAAGAGCCTTATTTAGATCATGTTTATGGATATTATCGCTCGGAGACGTTGCAGAGACAGACAAGGTTTGGTTTATACAGACACAAACACCAGAACACAGAGACAGAGAGCGAAAGTATTGAAGAGTTTTGGAGACGTAAACCTTACGACTACACCTTCACTTAAGAAAGTAGCTGCAAGCGAACTGTCAAACTGAGAAAGTGTGGCGAAGCTGATTGATGAAGCAGATTAACTGGAGACTCAGTCCAGAAGTTTGTCCGTGACAGAACTTGAAAGCATCACGGTGGGTTTGCAGAAGGAAATGTTGTGGAATTGCAGTAACTTTTCGATCTAATTGAAGCATAATGATGAATCAAAGTGTTCGAAGGTTGGATTCCCTGCTGACCAAGTACAGTAGCTCTATATAAATCAGTATATCTAAAATATGCAAAAAGAAAGTGCATTATTACCTTATCATTTTACCCTCTGTTGTAAAGGGGGAAGGGAGGAGGGGTGATCTGACTCGAACTGATTGGAAACCCGGCGATGATACGTCCTGCCCACCGATAGCGGAAACTTTACTGCACAACGGGCCTGTCAATCAAACAGACACGCCCCTACACTTTTCTAATAATGACTGGATTATTTTCATGTGGACCGCCAGAAAACTACTAAGAAGGCGTAACTTTAGCTAACAAAACCAAAATAAATCGTGGAAAAAATTGATTGACTTCAAATTTCATGAGAGAAGTTGAATGGGAGTGTATGGAGTTGGAGGCTTTTTGGAGCCGACCTCTAGTGGCACTTGGTGGTATTGCAGCTTCAGGCTTCGTTTTTCACTACGTCCACTTTTATATACAGTCTTGAGTTTTACTTTAAATATGTTTTGCTCACATTGTGCATATAATTTAACATTGTATTTTCAGTATGTTTTTTGTCTGGTACCCACAAAAAGATTAATCTTTCCTTCAATACAGTATGTATGCACATATGTGGAATACCGTATGTTGATTTTTTTTTTTTTTAGCATCAGGCTCTATCTTGACCAAAAAGAAAAAAAAAATCTCTATTTTTATGTTTTGTAAGATGTGGACAACATCTGAGAAAGTACAAAAAAAAAAAAATCACAGAAAAGCCAAAAACTACACGTCTGAAAACAGTATTAAACCTAACTCTGATACAGTCCCTATAAATACACCCACCGCTGAGCTCCACACAGAATATGATGGGAAAATATAGAGATCTGTTTGATAGCTTTATCAAAGAGCAAAACAACCCTTCCGTTCGAGATAATAACAGCGCCGGAAAAAAAAAAAAAACACTCTGCCACCGTAGGAAACCTGCTGATCCGGGGCGAGGGGGTGGGGGTGGGGTGGGAGGGGGGGGGAAGAAAACACTGGCTCTGCACTCACCAGCTGTTTCAGTCTTTGCTCTGTCAGATGCCCAACCTGTTGGTGTTACCATGCAGAGCAGGAAACGTGGAAGAGAGGGCCACCCTGTGTGGATGCAGAGAGGAGATAAACAAATCCATGTATTGATCTCCCCCTCCGGAGTAATCCAAAAAACACCGATCAAGCTTACACGATACTAAATCCGCTCCCGCCTGCCCTTCACCAAAACAAGTACGAGGAAGACGGGAGGAAGATGGACACCTCGGGTCTCGAAATGTTACCTCTTACTGCAGTTAAGAGTAGGGCTCTCACTAATGATTATTTTCATCCTTGATTAAACCTTTAAGGACTTTCTTGATTAAAGGTAACAGCCTTAATTAGTTTGCTTTCCTGAAGCAGTGGAGTTAAATGCAACAATATTCAATTATACACTGAGATATAACGTAAAAAGGGAAATAAATAAATGACATTATTTGTTAAATCGTTCTATAGTTTCAGCACTATTTCTAAGGTAATAATCAATAATAAAAAAAAAAGGAAGCTCCCTTTGTTATTGTGCAAAAGCTATATTTTTCCAGCTATTGCCAGCTTAGCATTTATTTGTGCGCACTATTGTTCACCACGCGTGTCTGGTCTCTATTTCCAGACAAAGAAATAATTTGCTGCATAAAGTAAATGAAGCTCATTACATCTTCCACTTTATTTGGAATCACGCTGCATGCGGTTGCAGGATATTGTACACAACTGCAGCTCCCACCATAAATTTTAAGATAATTTGGCCTCTCACACAGTCATCGGTAAATAATAGTATAGTTCCAAAACATTTTTGAATAAGCTAAGTGATTAATCACACAGTATTTAACTTCCCACCTCCTTTAAAAAAAACAACAACAAAAAAAACAATTTTCGTCTCCGTGTTGTTCATTTTTAGTTCCAATCATACAAGCTCAGATATTAACCAAAGAAATGCTCTTGCTTATTATTTTTTGTAATTTCTTTCTTCTTTTATTACTCAGTCTTTATTGTCTTAAATGTTTCCAGCCTTTTGTTTGATGCTGTGCAGCCCTTTGGGCAACTCTTGTTGTATTTGAAAGTGTGCCGTGTAAATAAAATTGACTTGACAAAATCCCTCCAAAGGAAATTGTCCTCCCATAAAAAGTGACCCCATGAGCAGCTTTTTACGGGCAATCGTTTCCCCTTTGTTGTGACAGCGTCCTCTAGTGGCTGTGTTACGTGGAGCAAAGAGGAGGCCTAGCTACTCGGGGAGGATGTCGGGGTGGATGGATGAGTCAACAAAACATTGAGCTTTCACACGACGGACTGATGTTTCTCGTTTCAAACTAAAAGTCGGCGTATCTTTCAAACGTGAATGTTCTGTAACCTCGACTACGTATTTCAGCCCGATCTGGCACTATACCTGACCAAGGAGGCGTAGGATTCCTCTGGATAATATTTGGAGGGTAGGGATAAATAAATGTGGTCCTAAAAGCTGGAGTTAAATTAATTAATAAATAAATACCACCACAGTTTCAAGATTTATATTCATAGATTTAGGTGTAGCGCCACAATCTTGGATTTTCAGGTTAAGGTTGGTGATGAGGTTCCCCCGGGTCAGAAATAAATTTCCAAATGGGAACTTGAAACTGAACGCACCATTGGCTACAGCCTCACAGCGGCTGCTTTCACGGCTGCAGACTCTCCGTCTTGTCGATGTCAAAATCCCCCAGCACTAGAATCTCTTACCTTTTAATTAAAAAATGGATCTTATATAATTAAGAATGAACCCTGGACCTACCAGAGTGTAGGTACTACATGTTTGGTTTTTGTTTTGCCCCATTGGCGCACATTGTGTGGCAGCTCTTAAGAGAGTGCTCAGGAAAACACTATAGTGCTGTCCAATCTGCCTGCCATCCCACTGTCAGCAGGAGCCAAGTTAAGAGCTCAATCCTCCCCGCAGGAAAACTGCAAACCGGCATGCTGCTGTTTATTCATTCTTTTCACACTGTGCTTTATGCGTAGATCCATTCCCAGCCCCAATCACCAATCTGCCAAAGTCGCATAATTACAGCAATTTATTGCTCTTTGTATCAATTTAACTACCCATCGGTCCAAGTCGTAGTGCTCGGGAGGCTGGGTCAGCTTGAGCTGCCGTTATTGTTCCCTCTTTTTGTGAATATTCAGAAAAATTCTCCACCTCGGTATTAAGAACCTGATGACGCACATTTGGTGATTGGGGTTTGGCTAGAGATCAGTAGGTTTGCTTTAGAAAATTGAGTTGGATGGTTTCATGCCTTCTGTGTTTTGTCTCCTCTCTCAGGGTCGGCGGCTGCTCATGGTGAGACAAGTCGGCCAGTTATTGTGGTTGTTTTGAAGGTTTGACCGAAACTACAGATGAAATTAAAGGCGGGCTTTTAGCTCACGGATTTACATCAATAAGCTGTTTAGTGTTGACGTGTGGCTGTCATGTATCTGTTTGGTTCGTTGTTATTTGTTTGGCATTCATAATGTGGGCTAAAATTTGGGGAAAATGTATGGTCTTTAGTGTATTATTTTTAAAGTAGTATCCGTGTCTTCATGAAAATCACATTTTATTTGACATGAGATTGGGTATAAACATGTTTTTGAGTCAAAATAATCTCTCTTTCATCCAAGAAAAGTAGTCAAAACTTAAAAGTAAAACTTTGTCTGAATAAAATGCATATAGACTGAAATAGTTGAAATTATGAGTCAACTATGCAGCATCAATAAAGTCTAGTAAGAATTTCAGCGAGCAAAGCTTTAAATCTTTAGACTGGGCTGTTTTCACTTCTTTATTAATCATTTCTATAAATGAATTAGATAAGATATAAAAGACTAAAGCAAAGATTAGTCAAGACTGGCAAGGCAAAAATAATCATTAACAGTGAAGACATTAGAGCAGTGAATCAAGCAGGATAAATACTGGCGTCAAATGTTATGATCAACCCGTCAAGCAAAACATTTCACTTTTAATAAGATAAGTCAGGATGTAAGATACAATAAACACTGCAATAAATTACATCAGGGGTCTCCAACCTGTAGATTGCGACCCGGTTCTAAGCAGATGTAAACAGCGATCCCGCGTCACATGACATTTCCGTGCGTGAAAGTTTCAGACGTTCCAAAACGTGTAACTTTCACGCCTAGGTGGCCCAAAGCGTGGCTGTTTCATGCTTTGCCGTGATACCGGGTTGGTGTGAGTGTGTGCGTGCGCACTTGCATACGTATAACCACATGAGCGTGCGACATGAAAAGGTGAGCAGACTGGAGGATAGGGGCCCTTTTTTAAAAATTCAGCCACCGCCTCTCAAAATATCCGCAGCCGTCCCTGTACAACGAAATCTGTGAAATATTTATGGGGCAAGATTTTCTACCCAACAAGCAAAATCAATATTTCACCACCCAGAATGATAATGTGGAAATAATGAACAATGAGGATGCTGACCGTGATAACTCATGCAACAGCACTTCACTCAGTTTCTGAATAGAGGCTGAGTAAAACATAATTGGCAATCATGGAACCCGAAGCTACAGGCCTGTAAGCACTAATTTGCAATCACAGGATGGGGCAATGCTGGTACTCCAAGACTTTTCTGTGTGTGTGTGTGTGTCTGTGTGTATGTGTGTATGTGTGTGTGTGTGAGCTCGTGCGTCACAAAGTGCAGAAATAATTCGGATGCATGATCAATTTCTGTTACCGTGAGAGACGATAAATTGTGCGAAAACAGATTAAACCTGGCATGTACCTTGGTCGCATTCGCGGCCAATTAGCGCGTCCATTTATTCATTGAATGGTATTTCACTGAAATGATTCGTGGTGGCACACACTCCATTCATAAACCGGTGTTTGGCTTTTCTTCAATGCAACGCTGCGCACATCAGATGGCAAGAAAAATTCACCGTAAGAAAAAAAAAAATCAATCTCACTTAAAGCTACAGTGCAGAACTTTGACATTTAAATTGACGGTCCGTTACGTTTGAACCTTCAAAGCCAGATGATTTTCCACAGTGCTGATTAAGCGTATCGCTACCTGGTAAATCTCTGCGTTACACGATGTGCAGAGGTTTTGTAGGTTGTGTCTGGTGAGACATTACCGCACCGGCCGGCGACCGAGTGATCGAACTTCCCATTTAGCCGTTAGTTAGCACTTTGAATGGTGCTAAAATAATTCAACTGTTTAGCTCCTTTAGATTTTTCAGAATGTTATCAGACCGCATGGATCAAACTCGCATCATGTCAAGTCATATATATGTTATAAAGCACATGACGACAGGGTTTTTGTAATTACTCTCTCCGCCAGAAGGGGGAGGCAAAAGTTCCACAGGTTCAAATCGTACTCGCTGCTAATTTAGTGCTTAAAAATGTGTTTTTCTTCAAATTAATTTAAAAACCTACCAGTGCGTTCAGTGTATGAATTAATCTCGAATACCAACACTCATATTCAGAAAACTCTTACGGAGCCTCACCAGCGTCATTGACGACGAGTTTTTATGCATTAAATTAATGATTGCGTTTAGGATTTTATGTGGTTTTTTTTTTTTTTCCAATTAAACAGCATCATGACATCTGAAATGCGACCTCAAAAATATGAAAAGGAACCTTTTCCACGGTTTGTTCTGTAAATTCAGGCACATGTTTCATTTAATCTGACACGTTTTGCTGAAGGAAAAAAACAAAACGGGTCCCCTATGACACCTGCCAGACTAAATAGAGGTTCGCTCAGTGAAGCATGAAGTAAGCACAAGTGGGCAGGAAAAATCCTCAGACTCGTCCTGAATAAAACATCTCAAACGTTATTGAATGACATGAAAAGTCCTCCTCAGACGATGAATCGTGCCGGAGACTCGACGGATCCGTCTTAAAATTCTGATATTCATCACTGGATGAACTGAGGTCGCTCTCTCGGAGACGCGTCAACCGCTTCAAATGTTCAGTCGTCGTACATTAAAGTCCCGACGAAACGGACGTGCTTACCATCCTCGCCTTTACCTAGTGCCAATTAAAAACAAACAAAAAAACGTTTTAACCAAAGTCAGTCAACGTTGGTATTAGCAGCATCACTGTGGAGCTCGCCGTTCCTGCAGAAATGACTTAACGTGCAGATGCTGTGTTTAGTGAGGAAATAGATCTGTGGATTTAGCACACAGTTTGGATTTTTTTTCAGCATTTGCGCCCGAGATGAATCCGACGTGTAACTTTTCTGAAAGATGTCATTTTAGACACCACTGTGCTCTGACAGGTGTTTTTATTAGGCCGGTTTTTTCCTTGTCGGATGAAGCCTCTCGTACAACGCATCTTATTTGCGTTGCGCTGTTCGCTCCTTTGGAGTAAACAGAGATGTTCTTTTTTCTGTCAGATCGGACAAGTCTTCCCTGTCCTCAGGCTCGTGCGCCAAGAGTTTTACAGGCAAAAAAAAATAAGAAAAAAAATAAGCGCGATTCAGATGAGCGACCCGTCAGAAAATGAGGGAGCGCGCTCGGCAGTTTCAAGGCCGCCGGGCGGCACGGCGGCCGAAAAGCAGAGGAATCGTGTTTGCGTTTTCACGGCGCGACGGTAAATACGTCGGGAGTTTGGACGCATATTTTAGGTGGGGGAAGGAGGAGGAAATTAACACGTCGTATTTCCCAATTATCTTCTGAACGTTTGACAAATGGCGCTGGAGAAACATCCATCGATCTAGTTTTTTTTTTTTTAATACCTCGATTCATATTCAATATATATATATATATATATATTCATAATCAGTATGACGTTAGTAGGATACAGACTTAAGCGGCGTTAATACAAAATTTGAGATCGACGAGTTTGGTATTAAGTCTTAAAACCTCGGACACACGAGATATATTTTTTTGATTGTTCTGTTATCTTCCAGTCGATTTAAAAACACCTGCAGGGAAGCACGCGTTGATATCTGGAAATGAACCCACGCTGAAGCTGTTGTGATCGAACGGAATCGGATCCGAGACAAAACACCTGACAGCACAGAGAAAGGCAACGACCTGTTGTGATCTCTTCAAATGATTTTTAATTGTTTTTTTTTTGTTTTTATATATATATTTTATTTTTTATTTTTTACTCTCACCACTGAGGACTTCATCCAGATCCGACAAAACATGAAATCATGGAGTCAGATTGCTTTTTATCGACTTCATTTCGTCTCAGTGGGTCATGAACTCGTGTCCCTTCAGAAAGCGTTGCGTTTCCTGTACGGGCTCGTCGAGCCCAGCAGACTGAAACTAACAACAACTCCCTGAAATATTTATGTCTCTGGAGAGAATCTGTGTGTGTGAGTGCGAGGAAGAAGCAAAAACATAACATCCAAGCTAATGTGCACACTGCATTAAAGCAGAGGTTTCTCCCCGTGTGCCTCCAGGCTGTTTCCTTTCTCTGTCACCATCAACTAATACTGTGACTTCCTTTTAAGTATTAGGTTTTGTCAGGTGCTCAAATACGGATCCCTTTTCTTATTTGTCACCGGATGCTCGCAAATATAGAATATTTACTTTGCAGCGTTGCGTCCCGAGTTGATCTCTTTTGACTTTTGACATTTCGAGTTTCAGAGGTCATTTTGATTAAAAAAAAAACAACAACAGACAAATCAGAACAGACCATTTTTGTTTTTCCTATCTTAAAGTATAACACCGAGGTAGTACGGCATGGTTTTAATAACTATAATCAGTTAATCAGTAACCTCGCGCTCTCCAAAATAATGGCTGCGATCTGAACGGAGTCGAGCACAACCGGGACAGAAACGCCAGCGGTTTGTTCGGACGACCCTCCGTCAGCTTCGCTTGAAGGTGAAACCAAAAAGTGAAAGATGATAATAATCCCTTGGACAAAGAATCTGAACACGTACCACTGAGGTTAGTACAGAAACACAGAGGTGAGTCTGCAAATTGTGATCAGATGTTTTTAATGACGAAAATTAAGTCTCCGGATGTGGAATCTGATTATAAAACCTGTTTTTTAGCTGCCGATCGCAGTCGAAAATACCGTCGCGTTAAAAAGAAAATCCGCATCGCAGCGGGACAAGAAGAAGAAGAAGAAGAAGAAGAAGAAGCTCCTGAGCAGCAACCTGCGCGCTGAAAATGGCAGTTTGCCAAAGCTTTGGGTCGTAGCGTGAGGCGGGCCGGTTCGGTTCTTTTTCTGTCTTTTTTATTTTGTAATACCAAGGCTCCCCCCCTTCCTCACCGCCGATTAGAGGTTCCAGCCCCGACACCGTTTCGCAAACGCACCGCTGCTGCATCCTCCGATTGGCGGCGCCCGGGTCGATTGGCGATCGGTTTAAAGAAGTGCAACAGACTTTGCTTCCCTTCCCCGTAAGCACAGTTATATGTGGGTGCAGTCAAACCATTCTGCAAACGCCATTCAGCACAAGGAGGAAAGTCAAAGACGAGGTCGACTGTTTACGACACAAAGTGATCGTTAGGAATAATCGAATTACGCCGTAATTGCTCAAAAGCACACATTTTTCAAATACTGAAATAAACGCATGCTTCCTTTCTACTTTTAATTTGTAGGCGCACTAACATCGTGGCTCCACTTTGGTGCAGACATTTGCGAAGGCCTGAATTTTTTTTTGTGAAAAATATGGAATGGATTAGTCCAAAATGAGTTGCAGACATTCACTGCTCCCAGATCATCTGCTGGTTGCAGTGACCTCGGTGATCCCCTGACCTCCGGCACCACTCGCAGGTTGACTTGTTTGATTCAGAGGAAAATATCTCGACAGCAACATCACATTTCCCAACAGATTAATACCTGTTGGGAGATTCTCTCCTTTTTTATTCCAGCGTCATCATAAATTGGTTCGGCGCTTCGATTTTACGACCGAACACCCCATCCGTCTTTTTCAATTCGCCAAAAGCCCCTCCAGCTGCTGCGAGCTAACGATGTTACTACACTTCCTGTTGTAAAAAAAATCAACAAAAACTCTCATTGTAAATTCATAAAGCGCCTTAAATAATTGATCGCAAGCAACAGGAAGCGGTGTCTCCGTGTCATCTCTGGAAATCTGGGACGTGAACAAAATAACAAAACGACCGGTAAACACTGTCAAACGTACAGTTTTGTGCATCAGTGTGCAGGAGGAAGTGGAAATGGAGATGGAGGTGGAGGTGAGCGAGGTGTGTGTGTGTGTGTGTGTGTGTGTGTGTGTGTGTGTGTGTGTGTTCCTCTACCTCTGCACAGGACCCAGTTTAAAAATACCATCCGGTTTGTTGTTTGTTACATAACCGGCACCGCAGAACGAGTTCCAAGGCGTCGTTCCTCGTCTCTCTTCTGAAGGCCGAGGGTTCGGTGTCGGAAACCGGCTTTTCTTTTCTTTTTTTTATTTATTTACTTCAAAATGCTTTTTAGTGCGTTCCTCAAAATGTTTGACCCGCTGAGCGCTCGCCGAAAGAAAAATGACAGTTTTCTTTGTGTGCAACGATACCAGACAGATATAACGGCGGCTTTCACGGCGTGCGTCCTGTTTTTTTTTTTTTTTTTAGCTCCTTAAATGTGACTTTAAACGTAGATGCAGGTTTCGGATGCGCAGATTGAGTGAATGCATGTTTTTTTTTTTTGTACGGTCATTCATTAAAACGATGATGTTTTTGTCTGAAGCAACACCATAAAAAAACAAAAACAAAAAAAAATGATAAAGAAAGTAATTAACGAATTAATAAACAGACATTTCGTCGGATCGGCTTTGCAGTCGTGACGCGAAACCAAAAAAAAGACTGCGTGAAAATCATGACGGGAAGAGTCACTCCGTTAGATCTTCCTGTTGATTATTCATCTTTTAACTTTATTCCTTTTTTTTTTTTTAAACGCACTGGGATCGCCAACATATACCGTATTTACAGAAAGAAGACGGCTGAGGGAACACGGCTCGCGACAGCAGCGAAACGCAGCCGGCGTGAACGTTCAGACAAAGAACTTCTACGGGCGACTTTTCCTGCTGCTTTCTTCACATCTGGTGTCCACGGTGTATCGGAGCGCGATGGCAGCTCTTTGCTGCTTTGTGGACGTGTTGTTGCTGCAGTTGTTGCAAACAAACACCTGCAAAGGAGACCGCGACCTTTATAAAGACCGAAAGTAATCAAATAGATTCATGAACAGAAGTTCAGACCGAGAGAGAGAGAGAGGAGATCTCCGTCAAGGCCAGTCCACTCTTTTGTGATATGTAAATCTACTGCTGCAATGTCCATCCATCAGCCACTGACGGGTAATACAACAGCCCGGCGGTTCGATCTGATGGAGAGAGGCGTGGATTTATTCTCTCGGTCAGCTTGGAGACTGCGATTTGTGGGTCTGCTGAAGCGCGCCGGGTTCCAGAGGTGTTCCTAATAATTTAGTCCAAAGTGAACGAAGTGACAAAAACACGAGGGCCACCTCTCGGACTGCCCGCCGCATATAAACCTTGAGCAAGCGCGTACATAATCCCAGATGGACACGTTGCAGTTATAATTTACAATTTCATGGGACGACGTGAAATGAAACAAACGATTCTCTCTCTTTGATGTCTGGGACTTGTTGACCTCCAATCGGCGTCTCCCCCACTGTGTTTTAGAGAGGAGCTGGGCTGTGATTTTTATGAGCGAGGGGTTGTTTGACGGGGACACACACCCTCAGCTGAAAACTTGCACGCTTGTTGTGTGAGGAGGCCGTAAAGTCAATTACAGCGAGGTTTCACCGGGCTTCCTCCTCTTTTATACGACTTCCTCCTTTTAGAAAAAGAAGAGTTGAGGCCGATCGGGACAGAACAGATATTCATCGGTAATCGTCGTCGTGAGTGTTGGGTGGTTATATTTTTGACGGGAAGAAAATCTTTTGTTCGCGTGTCGTTTGGTCTTGAATTGGGCCCACTAAAAGTATCTAAAAGTGCACGTGGCTTTGAGGTCGGGGCGATGCGGAAGTGCTGCAATACCGCCGAGTGCCACAAGAGGCACTCCAAAAATCCCCCGACTCCACAGACTCCCATTCAACTAGTCTCATAAAATTCTTTGTCAATAAAATTTCTGTACGAGTTACCTCAGTGTCGCTCGCTAGAGTCACTCCAACATGGCACCAGCGCAGTTTTTACATGTTTGGAAGACGTTCTAAAAATGAAAACCGAAAACGTGAAATTAATGCAAATGAACAAAAAGTAAGAAAGTGACGTAACGTGTCTCTACGTGGGTTCATTTAAATTGGAGACAAGTATATGATTTGAAAAAAAAAGTAACCATCTCAACAATGAATTAAAAAGTGTTTTAAAATCCAATGTGGATAAAATAAAAAATAAAATAAAAAAAAGTGCATAGACAAGTGCAGTAAAATATCCTACCCTAATATTTCTTCACAAATAAATATTTGGTTGCTGTGTTTTTAATTCACCAGTAAGCCTTTTTTTGTCTTATGTTTTTCAATCCGGTCGTTTTTGTCACTTAAAATCTTCCACTGCAAATGAATTCATCGCTGTATGAAACACTAAAAACGACTAAAACAAGTCCTTCGCAAATTACTATCTTTGCAACACATGCTACGAAACGCTGACTCCGTTGCTTCGGTCGCGACGGGTGATTACACAAGGGTTTGGAGGGGAAGGGGGGGAAAGAGGGGGAGGTTGGGGGGAGGGGGGTTGGGGGGGGGGGGGCGAGTTTGCTCTGCAGTGACCTTGCAACAAATGGCTTAATTATCCAAGGTACCAGCCGACTTCATGCTCTCTCCAGTTAACCCCGCGCTGTCACACACGGTCACACTCACTGAAGTGTGCACCGGCCGAGGAGGTCAGAGGTCACTGCACTCTTGAGGTTTTTTTCTCCCCTCTCTCTCTCTCTCTCTTCCGCATGGTCTAATTTGGTGACTTAATGACCGAAGCCTCGCAGACTATAGTTGACTCGCACAAAGTTGTAAGAGGGGAGCAGCTGAAGTCACACGCAGTAAAAAAAAAAAAAAAAAAACCTCTAATAAACGAATCAGTGTATAGAAGCCATAAAATGCACCATAAATGCTGTTTGCAGTGGGGGGGGGGGGGAGTTGGATTAAAACAAGGACTTCTTTATAACACAGAGGCTGGTGGTGGTAATGTCACAGTCATGGACGGTCAGTGAAAACCGAAATCTGGTTCACTGGTTCTGAAGCCTTTAAATAAAAAACACTCAGCCGTGTTTCACACACTGTAAGAAGAGTGCGCGAGATGAAATGTGAAATGGAAATCAATCAGAAATGCAGCTTCGCCCCAGTCTGGTTCTTTCACGCCGCTTTGATCACTGCACTGCGGCTTTCGCCACGTGTTTTATTTTTGTGGCGTAACTCTGATAATGTAATCTTGGTTATCTTTAAATCATGAAAGGGATCGACGCAAAAAAAAAAAAAAAAAAAATGCCTATTTAAAAGTGTTTTGATTAGTGTTAAAGGAAGGAAAGTAAAAAACCCTTTTATTTTTTGAAGGACGGTAAACATGCAACATGTAGGAACCACAACTGGAAAAGTGACATTGAACTCATCCCGTTCTTCACGGAGCTCAACTTTTAATGCTGAAATTATAGGATGTTTTTTTTTATTTTTTTGAAGTCAGGTTTACGACCCGCCCATGAGCTGTGGGACTTTTGAAAGTGCTGCCAGGAGGTCACAGAGAAGAAAAAAAAAAAGAATTAAATTATTAACCAAATGTCTCTCATTAAAATCCCTGAACCCCCCCCCCCCACCCCTGCTGACCACAATTTTAACTTCTGCTATTAAAAACTCTTTTAGTCTGTGTTACGTAAACGAAGCTACAGCCGTGATAAAAATCCAGTCCATGAATATCATAGAATAGACTTCTGAAGTAAAGGGAGCCCTATATACGCATTTGTTTTATCACTTAAGTTATATTTGTGCAGGATTGTGCTGCATCACCAGAGTACCTAATGATTTCTAGAACTCCTCAGCAGTACAGCACTTTCTTTTCTTTCTTTTTTTTTTTTACCAATTTCCCCATATCTTGCCTCATTTATACTTAAACACTGTAGACGTTTTTATCGGATCGCTCCTCGGGCGGTGAAATGTTGGATCAAAGGCATCATTAATGTCAAAGAATCTGCAGTCTCGCTGGCCGATTCTTTTCACTGTGCACGAAAACAAAACTAAAAAAAAAACAACATCTGCAGACTTCCCCACTGGCAGCTCTAATAAGCGTCGGCGAAAGATCATTTAAAGACTCGGCGGGCAGAGCGAGGGACTAATGACGGGCTGGAGAGCTGAAGCTGTATTTGACTTGGAGTTGTTAAGTGAAAGCTGATTTCGTGTTTTGACGGGGTAAACTAAATTCGAGTGGCCTTCTGTATGTTTGAACGGTTATGTTAGTTTTAGGTCGATGCGTTTGAAGACTCGGAGCCTGTTCGCAACCGGGACGCATCGAGATCCGATCTGTTTGAAGGTGGTTTAGGGTGCGTACGTATTCCTCCAGAAGTCTGCACCCAAATGCATCCTGGGTCAAATTGAAGGACCGCCTAATCAAGTGACGTCCTTTGATTAAGCAACAGAAATATCCTGTAGAAAGAACAGGAAAAAAAAAAGAAAGAGATTTACTTGTAAACTGAACTGGTTTTTCTTTTCTTTTTTTTCTTCTTTAAGTTGAACCACATCTGTAATTTCAAACAGGAATCAGACCCACAGCTGTGGAAGAGCCACCGCCGCCTCCGCACAGTTCATTTGTCCACCGCGGCGCAGGACCCGACCCTCTCAAACCTGCTGTGACAATTCAATAATTTAACGCTGAAGCGATGTGATCGGATCATTTGCCTGATGGTCTTAGATTGTGAATTACACACTCAAGTCTCCAGACAAGTCCTTGTGGTTTTTTTGTCATGTTTATTTACTTGTTTACGTATTTAATCGTTTGCGTATGGAGCGGAGAAGCAAGATCCGATCATAAGTGGTCCCTCGAGACACATGTAAAGACATGATAATGCCGGGCGTGAACAGGCTCGTACTCTCGGCTATTTACAAAATAATATTTGCACATATCAAAATGTTAAATGCTCCAATATCATCGTCAGTTCCAAATGGTCGACATTCAGAAAATCGGCATTTCCACTTGTAGTTAGACAAAAAAAAAAAAAAATCTAAAACACACTGCACACTAAAAGCTCACGTTCGCCGAGTCAGCAAGTCTGTGATGCTTTAATCTAAAGGATGAAGAGGTCGTTTCTCTGGTGCTCCGTCCTGCCGTCTAACGGTTCCAGACTTCAGACTCGGGCGGTGGATCTAAAAAGATGCATGTTCTTGCTTTCCCATCGGATCTCTCGAAGAAACTTGGGCCTCGTTTCCATCCATTTAAACCAAGGTGTTTTTTTTGTTGTTGTTGTTTTTCTTGAGATCTTCTTCGCTGCAGCTTTTAAAAGTCAAGATTCGTCCACAAAAATGTAATTCTTCCGAGTGCGGCGCGGCGTTTTTCTGTCGCAGTAATAAGAAAGCATTATGGAAAACGTTTCACCAAAAAAAAAAAAAAAAAATGCAAAACCTGGAAGCGCAATAAATACGAAGACAACGGGGACTTCAATGCCGCGAGGAATATACAAATGATCTGCAACATTCGCAAGCTGTTCTCTCTTCTTTCCATCTCTCTCTCACTTCACCCCCCCCACCTCTGTCTCTCTTTGATCGTGCTTCAGCACTCATCCAATGCATTTCAGAGAAGATTGCTCTGTCAACCTCTTTAAAGGTGGCGATTCACAGCGTGCCCCCCCTCCCCCTCTCCCACCCCCTCCACCCTCACCCCCTCCACCCTCTCTCTACAACCAATATGCAATTATTGCCTAAAGTGGCCTCTATGCCGTAGCAGGTGCCGGAGATTTCGTAGGAATGCTATCCAGTCAGGGTGTATTGACATTAACTTCTATATGCTACGATGGGCCTTTTATGGGAACCCTGTGCAGGTTCTGAAAAATGAAATGGATTTAAAAGCACGTGAATCGGCATTGTCCATGACTTTTTTTTTTTTTTTTGCGGGGGGCTTTGGTGTGGGGGTGGTGGTGGTGGTGCTCTTCCTTCTGTTCCTCCATCGTTGTCGGTGAGATATAAGGAATTTATGGAAGGAGGCAGGAGACGCATAGTCGACACTGTGTCGGTTCAACGCGGGCCCACAGCAGCCTACGCCCAGCTTTATATCCAAAGTGTTACTGCTTTTTATTTTTATAACCCAAATATAACACCACAGAGTTTCTGTAAATGTTTCAGTTTTGTGGAAAAAAAAAAAGAAAAGAGTGGGTGTGTTTACAGCTCAAAGAGGCCCGCAGCTCAGTTCTTCCCTTCTTCCTTTGTTTGGGTCGGTCCATCAGCTTGTTTTTTGAAGCTACGTCAGTGGATTTTTTTTTTTTTTCCTCAAATTTTGGGGGACACGTCGTCTCTGAACTACAGACACAACAATGCTTTTGACGCCGGTCTGGATTTGACATTGTGGTCCTACTTTCTGATAAAGCAACCTTTATAGATTGTAACTAAGTGGCTTTATTAGACCGGTTATAACTAAACTTTTGCATAACAAATGTAAAACAAACACAAGAAAAAAAAAAATCTGCCCCGATATCCATTTAATAACAACTTCGGCGTAGTTCCCGAAGGGCTAACGTCCACTGAGAGGAATTTGTTCCATTGTGGTAACAGTTAATTTTACAGCTATGGATGAACCTTTACTTTTATTTTTTTTTTCCCCCACTGGCGCCGTCAGGTCAGTTTAATTTGTCCATGTTAGCACATTTAGCTATCGATTAGTCTAAAACACTGCTGTACCCCCGACTGAACTTCGGGCCTGTTGAGCATGTTTTCAATTTCCTGCAGTTTTGAGGCATGCGTGTCAATACGTGACTTCAGACAGAAAGAGAAAGACGTATAAAGTGACATCTTACTGCGTTGGAATCGCCTTGCAAGTCCTTTCAGTATCGTCTGAAGTATATTCCAGTCTCTTCAGGAAATTGCGATTTCTGCGGTCGCAATAAATGACGCAAACTCAGGCAAGCTTCACAATTTTTATTTAGATTTTTGTTTGTTAACAGAAGCTGTGCTGAAAATACTAACGCCACAAAGTAAATCTTTTCAAACAAAACTCGTTTTATTAACAAAAACAACTCATTTACAATCAGAAAGACCGGTTTTCTCATCACCAAATAAAACTCGGAAACCGGAATGAGCGGAAAAACGGAGAAGTGACGAGCTTTGTGGGAAATGTGGCCTTCACAATAAAATGTTCAAATGAAGTGCTTATTATCGATGGAAGTGATTTCACAATACTGTATCCTAAAATGATTTTATACACACTTCAGGTTGTAAGAGACTGCACTTTGTTTTTGTGCATACAGTCAGCCTATGTGTTGAATGTACATTAATCAAACTGTATCTGAAGCTCTTATTTTGACAGCTTGCAATTTTTGGGGGAATTCCTGCAATTATATGCAAAAAAACTCCACAATTTTTGAGAAAATCAAAACATTTTTAATCCCAACGATCACAAAAAACCCACTAAATCCCGTAAAGACTGATATTCCAGAGACTCATGTTGAATGCGGGGCACTATTGTAGTCCAACATGCAGAACCATTAACATTTTACCCATCGGACTCTTGTACAATGCCGTTCCTTTGTGTGTCCTTTGAGACAACAACGGTTGTGTTCAGAGATACCGAGTTGTCTGCAGGGGCTTTTTTCTATCACATGTTTATTTTCTCTGGGACAGCGGCACCGGCCACCAACACTGGCATTTTGTGTCGCGGATACACAGCGCCATTGAACCGCTTCTTACACGGAGATTGCTTCTCGTTAAAGTTGTGAAAAGACGCGTCTTATTGTCGGAGAGAAAAAGCTTCCCTCGAGCTGCAGTGAAGAGCGCTCGCAGAGTGCCCAGATGGCAGAGCCTGTGTGAATGTTGAGCGGTGGAAAGGGCTGAAAAAATGCCAAGTGAGCTGTGAATTGAAGTGATGGATGTTTTTTCATTATGAGTTCAGCCGGTGGAAGGACTTAATATCTTCAACGTAATAGAAGGAGGTTAATGTCCAACGCTAAGCGCTTTCGGGTTTGGCTGCAGTTCCTTTTGAGATGTGACAATGAGTCCAAGCAGACCGAATGTATAACGAGGCTGGAATTTAGTTGTTCGGTATGACAAGACCCCAATAGATGAATATATTGAACCGGATATGCTCCACTGGGTGTACGTTTGCAGTTATTGCATCTTAATGGGTGTAAATATCAAGTGAATTTTGAATCTACTGGAGCGACCGACCCACCCAAGCAAGGAATTTAGCACTCGATTAATAATGTTGAATGTAATTCTCCTAATGATTCATTTTGTGTCTCCTTTTAGGGGCCACAATCTACAAGTTATTCCCTCACTGAGATTATTACGTCCCTGCGAATAGTGCACCTTAAAGGTGGCTTTTCAGTTTTTTACCACTAGTAGTGCTGTCGAGCAACATGTTGGATCATTTGCTCCTTTTTGATTGTACAAATGCCCATTTTGGATGTAACTATAACGTCTGAATAATTTCAAATGCACACATAGATACATGTGTACACTATTTAGATTTAAACAGTGTGAAACAAAAGCTAAATACAGACTAAACCTTTCTCTCACTGTTGTGTTTCAATTCCAAATTTAATTGCCTAAAGTAGCAAAAACATGAATTTCATTTGATCTGTACCAGCATGTCCATCAGGATGGATGTGCATACCAGTACGTGCAATGTAACTGACACAATCCACATTTCTGCAACTGCAGTGTCTTTTTTTTTTAAATTCCAGTCTTAAAATATGAAATATCTTTATTAATAAATTGAATGAGTAATGAGTAATACGCTGCTGCTTAGCCTGTTCTTTGTAGATATTAAAATGTTTTTTTGTGAGTAATGTTGAACGCGAACAAATCTATGTTTGTTTACAAGAAGACCCCTTCGGGCACCTTGAATCTCAGGCACTTTAACAAATTAGAAAGATGAGCATCCATAATTCAAAACTTTTAAGACTGTTTATCTAATCGAACATATATATGAATTTAATTCAATCACCTTAATGAGTCTCATCCATTCATTTAATTTAATTAGACCAATATTTTGATGAGCGGGGACACATTAATTTGATGACTTTTGATGCAGAATAATTAGTTGATTACATTTCACTTAAGGTAAAAAAAAAAAATTAAAAAAAAAACCTGGATGAGGCGTCGTGATATAAACTGGCAGCTATGAAAGCTTTTACTGTTCCAGGGAAACTCAGAGCCTAAGAGGCTTTACGAGCATCCTGCACCAACGGAAATATAGATGTCTGTTGTGCAACTTGAGGGCGTATTTAATACATTTAACACACACTACACTTAAAACTGCTTCCATATAGTACAACTGCTAGTCTGGCGTACTTTTATAAATTACAATAAAGGTACGATAAGATATGATACGATATGTAAGCTAAGATACGATGCGATACAATACATAAGATACGATATGACAAGATACAATAAGATAAGATATGTAAACTAAGATAAGAAAAGAAATGACACAACTTTATTAACCCTGCAGTTGGGAAATTTAGTTGTCACAACAGTTTAGGAATAAAGGTAGGAAAGAAGTACACCGAAAGCAAAAAAAAAATTACGAATACACAAAGAATAAAAAAAGAATAGATTCAAGAGAAAATTGTATAGAAAAATGTAAAAACAAAATCAAAACCAATGTACTGTCTAAAAACACACACAAGCAAGCTATATCAAGACCTCGACAGTGAAATGTAAAGAAAATACAGATAATATTGCAACGAGAAGGATTATATATTCCTCAAATAGAACAGTTATGCTCAATTTAAGGTAAAAGTACACCACGTTCAGTCCATCAATTTGTCGGGTTTGTTCCATTAAATATCACCTTCCTTTATTTGAGAAGAATTCAGGAGACTGTAACAAATCTAGCAAAAGCAAAAGTTTGAACCTGAACGGGTTTGAACCTGCTCGGGTGGAAAAAGGCTGGAATACTGATAGAGAAACCAAAAAAAACAGGGAAGCCGGAGTCTGCGAGCTTTTTCTGAGGAGTCCACATCCTGCGTGTTCCTCGCACCATCTGCTGATGTATTCTGGAGACCTACGGGGTGGTATGTACGAGGCCGGGTGTGTGCGTGAGTGTCAATGTGAATCCTTGCGTGTGTCGAAGTGTGAGGAAGTGTGAGGTTATGTGTTTGTGCAGGAAGCGGAAAAAAAAACATGGCATATGGCCTGGTGAACCTTATACTCTGAATAGATGTAACAGGAGGGGTTGAGAGGATGTAAAGCTGTTGAACTGCTCACATCGCCAGTTAAAAAAAAATAATAATAAAAAAAAAAAAAACTCCTGAAAGAGAAAATGAGATCGACGGGATGTTTCTCACATTGTCGCGGCCTCGGTTTCTTCTTCTTCTTCTTCGGGGCTGATCGAGGAGACTTTTAATTTGGTTTATTTAGCTTTAACATACTTGAAACGAATATATTCTAACAAGCACAGACATTAATATTGACACAAACATATTTTAATGTGAAATTCAGTCGTATTTCGCAGGAAACTTTGACCTAACCGACACCCTTTCTGACTCATGAGACACCCTCGGGCAGTAAATGTGGTATAAATGTGGTTTAAATGCTACTTGACCAAACACTTTTCATTTAAAATGGATCGCAGACGTTCAAGAATTAATGAGGCATTTAGTGAATCACACTCTCATTCCTTCCCACGTAAAATACCTCTGTAATAAGGAACGAGTGTGAAGTGGGAGTAGTCTGTGTTGAAAATCTAATTTTATAAAAAAATTCATCCGTTGTGTGCAAAAGTGCTTTCATCACCTCGTTATTTGACAAATCAGCCGGCGCTCTGCTTTAATTATCCGGATGACTCACCTCTATTGTAAACGGGATTCTTTTTCTATTTGTGAAACGCACAGAACCGAAATAACTGTTGATGTTCCCGCTGTGGCTGAAGGAGGTCAATGAAAATGAGTTCCATTCAATTAAAAAAAATCTAACGAGAAACAATTTAGACAATTAATTAAGTATTAATCAAACAAAAATGTCAAGGCTTTTCTGTTTTCTCAATTGTGAGAATTTGCTACTTTCATATTTTAACTAGTTCATATTGGAAACTGAATCTATCTGCGATCTGTTGATGGAGAAAACAAGACATTTACAAGTGATTTCAGTTAGGATTAAATTGTGCATCTCTTGCGTTTTTTTTCTAATATTTAATAGAGAAAATGTTTAATTGATCAGTACAAAAAATAAAGACACATATGATAGTTAAAATATCCTTTTTTGTTTTTTTTACATATTAAAGTAGATGAAAAGAGAGTCCTGCCAATCAGAAAGATGGCTTCTGCTCAAAAAAGAGTAGTTTTATTGTTATTGTCCTCACAGATGACCCTTACGCGTGATGTTTTTGTGTTTATTATGGATTTATAAATACACCATGAAGTGGATTTCAGAATAAAATGTCCCAAAGCCTCTTTCGCTCTGCGTCTGGTCTGGTAGCAGCGTGTCACATGAGAGCGGAGTGAGAGGTCATCTGACTGTAGGAGTCCTCCGTCACAAGCGCTGAATACTGATAGAAAACAAATGAGGCCGACATTTGGCGAGCACTCGGCGGCATGTGAAGTATGCGTGACGGTTTCAGAAGGCGGCCATTGTCCGCCTGCAGCGCGAGAGGCCAAAACCATGTCAGCGTTTACAGTATACGAGCGGTCACCAATCTGTGACTCTCTCCGAGCCGTCAACAAACAAAGAGGCTGAATGTCTCGTGTCTCTTTTTGACTTCCAAAACTTAAGTTGGAAGACAAATCAGTTGCCAGTTTGTTTAAACTTAACGACGGCTCTAAAAAAATTAAAAAAAATAAAATAAAATAAAAATGCAGGATTTATGAATCCGACGCTTTTATAGTTGAAGAGATGCTGGTGAAACGGGCCGGGGTCGTGCTGACCAATCGTGTTTGAGCAGGCTTTGGTTGCATGTAGGTCAAACAGCACTGGTTTGAATCGCAATCTTGGAGCCCATCGGCTATTATTATTATTATTAATATTATTATTATTATCGTCTGACAATGATTTAGATTTTTTTTTTTTTGGTGAGCTTTATCGTGGTGATTTTATACTGTTGAGTGTAAACTGGCTACTTGTGAAAGTCCCGTTGTAAACGTCGTCTCTTAACTCGGCCTCAAGTCCCTCGTCCCAGCTGCGTTTCAAACGACACACTTCCCTTAATTGTCCCTTGATTGTCAAACGGCATTTTAACCGCCTCTTTGCACTCTCGCAGAATTAGATTGGGGCACTTTATTTTACCATTTTTGTACCTTTTGAACCCACACCGTTGTGGTTACGCCCCCCCCCCCTCCCATTTTTTACGACCTGAGGATCTCTTAGATATATATCGTTTGTTGCACTATAGGACACATATATTTGCAAAGGAGGAGCCTGGCCTATAACCGCAGCTCTTACACTCAATCACAAAGTGTTTTTATTGTATTTTTCTTTGGCGAGATACAAAAGCCATTTGACATCCGAGATTTTAACACCGAGATGCAAATTTTTTCTCGCTTTTCTATTTTTGCGATACAATCCACAGATGTTAAATATTCATTGCAGCGGGTAGAACGTGATAATTAAACTGCCACGTAAAAGAGGCGTATCTCTCCTGTCAAATGCAAATGAATGCAAAAAATAAATAAATAATATAACGACGCCGTGTGCCATTTTTGCACTCGCCGAACAAAAAAAAAAAACACATGAAAATGTCTCTTTTCTGCAGACAAATAATCACAAAATGTCACGAGCTGTCATATTTCATACGACATTCAGCGGGCGTGTTCGGTGTGTTTGCTGCGGGCCGCCATTAATCAGTCCGTCCTCCGCTGTTTGAAGGAGGGAGGGTTGTCTGAGAATGTCAAGTATTTTCGGTGGGAGAGCCGAGTGATTGGCAGATAGGAACCGCTGAGAAATGCAGCGCTGGTTAATCCGAAGTGGGGAATCAAAAAAAAGGTGACAATTTTTTTTATGAAAAACGTCTTTCTTTTGAGGCGTGAACACACACGTACACACACACACACACACACACACACACACACCGTCTTTGTGCAAAAAAACAGCCGCCAGGAATGACCTGTACAATCAGGTCATTCCCAAACTCGAGCGGTCCGGGTGGAAACGCGTGCGGAGAGCTGTGGACTCCCAGACAGCATGCAGCAATTAATGCGCCGCACCGACGCACTACTGAGACGTGAACAACTTGTTTTCTCTATTATTTGATTTTTTTTTTTTTTTTTTTTTTACACAGCGCAGATGGCCGGTGCTGCCCTGAGCAGCAAGAGGAGCTGGCAAGAGACGGAAAAAAAAAAAAAAAAAAATCCATGTTATTTTTATTTTTTTTACATTTATTTAACCGTTCACTTAAGAAAGGACAAATTCTTGTTTACTGGAATGACCTGTCGGAGTAGCTGCAGGGAGACGGAGAGCTCATACAAAACACAGCAGGCTGAGGAGCGGCCGTCTGCTGCCCGATACCGAGCTGCACCGCCGGAGCATTTAGAGTGGCTAATGGTTTGCTCAAGAGCAGCTGGGCAGAGGAGTGTTACTCACTTATTCATCTGATCTGATCTGATCTGCAGGGAATTTAAACTGCTGAGTTGTGACTTCGCCTCATTGAGCGAAAGTGGGTTTGTTGGATGCTAAACCTTCTACGAATGCTTGTTAATGACACGACAACGAAACTAAAGTAGATATATTACTGTATTATTTTGTTATTTTAAAGACGTAAAAATAAACAGAATAGGGCACCGTGTGTACGCTTCTTTCAACAATAAGAAAATTCTGCCGGCGGACAGCACAGGTTGGTATTCAACAGTCGCACAAAGGACCTGCGATGTGTGAACGAGGAGAGTAAAACGCGTCCAAGCTGCAGCGGACCCGAAGGTACACTGGTTCTGAGAGGTTTTCAAAGAGGCGCCGCCAATTTACAGAAATCTCTTGTTCGAACGCTGGAGTGGTTTTGTCCAATTTTAGACAAGACACGATGTCCGCTATCTGTTGTGTGTGTGAGCGGGCAGGGACGGAACTATTGTCAATTCACACATCCAGTAATGTAACTTTCTTTTTAGGCCCTGTTTCAACATTCACACTTTGTTCACCTGCTAAATTCTCCATTATTTTCCGCAGGTAGTCCGAAACTTTGTCTGTTTACAGAGTTTTTTGTTGTTGTTTTTTTTCCCTGAAAGGTTGAAAACAGGTTGATGAGAAATTTGAGACCGTAAAAATGAAATGGTCTTGTTGACGCACGATGGTCGTCGGTGTAAACCGGGTCGCGGCGACAGCTCTAATGTACCGAACAGGAGCATCGTGGTTGGTAAAGAGTCCCCCACCCCCCACCCCCCACCCCACCCCTCCGGCCCCTCAGCCACCCGCGGACAGCAAGTCAACTGTGTCATTGGCCCCGCTAATGGGGAGGGATCACGCATGGCTGTATAACAAGAGCACGACAAGCTGTCAGCGGTACTCTTGACAGGTGCTGCCGTCCCAGAATGCCTTGCGGCCGTGCCGCAGAGCGCCGTCGAAGCCCCCTAAATCTCCGGCTGCTCTCTGCTGACGAGCCAAACGTGTCCATCTCCCACAGACACAAGTAATTACGTTTTCACCGAGGGCCTTACACAGCAAACTGGGAGGATACTCTGCTGCTGCTGCTGCTGCTTCGCCCCGGACGGCTCATACTCTTTTTGTTTGTCTTTCACCTCCAATCACAACCGACTCCAGCTTCCACAGCGGACGGAGGGTTGTGTGCGAGTCTGTTTTGCGAGACACGAGGGAAAACGAGAGCAGAAAGAAAGGAAAAAAACAAAAACAAAGAAAAGAAGTGAGACGGAAAGCCTGAGAGAATGAATGACGACGATGCACGCAAACTCCCAACGGCTGATAATGATTTGTTACAATAACTGCCAAAACATCTCATCCAGTAAAGCGAGTGTGGGAGCGGAGGCCCTTGTCATTCTGTCAAACCCCTGTGAGCAAACAGATCATCACACCAACAGCTATTTATTCACATAATACAGTTATATAATGGATATAAATGCCTAATGCGCCACTACGAGGCTGGCGTTAATCAGACCCCCCGGAGGAAGAACACTTGAGTAATCAGTCTGGAGTTTTGTGTAATGGAGATGAAGTTCGGTGCTTCTGTGCATTTTTTAAATGAAGATATATTTCATCTTCCGTGAATGAGTTGGGATTAGCATCAAGAGTTATTTTTGGGCGAAAAAAAAAATTGATGGGACTTTTTTTTTCCCCACAGCTTCAGGCGCAGTGACCAGTTTACATCTTATCCCTGTTGTAGCTCCCGAACACTGCCTGTTAACGTTTGCTTTGCTTAGTAAATAGGGAAATACAGGGAAAGACGTTTTTTAGTTGGACTGCACAGAAGACAAAAGAAAAGGCGCAAAGCACAGGAACCGAATAAGTGTTATGTGTAGTTCGGTTCAGGCAACCCAACAATCACGGCTGGGATGAGGGAACCATTTCTGGCGAGATGAAGCTAAGCTGTAAACATGTCTCGAGTTTCAGATCAATCTTGACTTCTTTAATATTTAACCAAGACGATGACGTTTTTTTTCCAACCGATCTGCGTCTTACCTCGAGTTCATCACGGAGGTCTGCGGAGAGGTCCTCGGACTTAATGGCTTTTGCAGGACGTTGGATAGGCAGATGTGTACCTCTCTAAACTATCAATTCTCCGCTCCTTTTGGGGTTCTAGATGCAGCTCAATGATAATCAAAACAAACAGGATGTACCTGACCACAGCGTGGCGGGACGTGGGAACTTTATCAATTAAAAAGTTAAACATGCACAGTAAGGTGCACAAAAAGTGAAGGAATCTGATTATTTTCTGAATCCGCTGCATATTAAAGCGACAGAAAGTTTACCTTTCAAACCCGGCAGCTCACTTAACACTGTTTGAGGACATTTTCTGAAAAGTCCTCCGAGTATCTTCTGCAAATAAAACACTCACCTCCTGTAAACTTGAAAGGCGGCTCCTTCGCATACTGAGTGTAAGATCAACGGTGGTAAAGTGTCTAATGTCTTCGGACGAGTTCCTACGGACGTTTTGATTTGTTTTCTTGCAGTGACTTTGGGTCGTCTTTACAACGGTGTTTGTCTTCATTTTTTAAATTGAAGACAGAAATGCAAATATCTATGATGGAGACGTGAACATTAGATCGCGACAAAGTTCCACGTTCAGTTTTATTCTGTCCCGGTTTGTGTTCTTTTTCTATATTTAGCTCTTAACTTTGCAAATTCATGGATATCTCTTCCACAGTCCGACATCATTTTGAGCCGTTTGCTTTGTTGAATCTTTGCAGGAAAACGGTCAACGTGGATCCTAGAAAGCTGTTTATATTCCGACACACTTTTGTTCTTTTTAAAGCCTGGCTGGAGAAAGCGAGCGGTAAACTGTGCTCAGCCCACTTTGCTTTTTTTTTTGCTTTTTTTTTTTAAGGCCATTTGACAAATAGGGCAACAGGAAGAGACACGGCATTTTTCAAAAAAGGATGTTTGGAACACACGCACGCTTACAAGGCCAGAAGTAATGTTTTCGTTTGTGTCGCTGAAAAATGTGAAAAGATGCATCTCGCCGTATGTGTTTTGTGGGCCAGGACTGTACGCCAGATTCACAGCGAGTCCCACCACGAAGCGGGAACAAATTTATCTTGGCACTCACTTCCCCCGCTCGAACAGAACAAGTCGTCACTGCTTCCTCTAGCTGTCGAGGAGTCTCTGCACTATGACGGGAAAAAAAAAGTGATTTTATCTAGCATGGAGTTACACAGTCTGTTTTCTTATTTGTGTGTGTGTGTGTGTGTGTGTGTGTGTGTGTGTGTTGCTGCGAAGTCAATAAAAAAAAGAAAAAAGAAGTGCTGTCAGTTGGCTGAGGTTGTTGTCCTGCCAAAACCTGTGAGCAAACTTCTTTACCCATCAAAAGTGTCTTAAAAAGTTTCCATTGACTCAAATATGGAGCAAGAAGATCCTCCAAAGTCTGAAAGTTAAAACACGATGTCAGTGTCCAGTGAAAACTTTGGGAAACTTTCCAGGAAGAAAACAACATCTTTGTTTAGCTGCACGCAGTTTATGTGGTGGGTTTTGAGGGGTTGTCAAGAGTCCAGGGAAGTCGGAAGATTCTCAAACTGTGCCAGAAAAAAAAAATCTCAACCGGTGAATTCAGCAAAGATAAAAATGATCTCACCCTTCATCCTACAGTCTATAAAGCTCGTTGTATATTTTCAAAACTGCAGCGTCATTAATCACAAGACGAGTCTGTTGCTCCTAAATCCCGGAAAGCTGACAGTGTGGAGGTGTAATGGTTTTTCCACAGACACCGGAGTGTGTGCAGGAATAATTCGTGGGGAGGAAGGTGTGGTGCCGAGAAACAGGCCCGATCTGACAGCTGACAGCCTCCATTATAGAGAGGGGGGATAACTCATGCAGATCAAGCTGATACGGCACACCAGCAGCTGCTTTCTCATCCGCTGTCTGCTCTGTGCAGCGAGGCTGAACCACAATCTTTACTGTTACAGCGTGAGATTAAGCAGGTGGAAAAAGGGAACTGTTAGGATTACTGTTGTTTCTATTTTGTCTGTTGTGATGTGTCTGCAGGTTCAGGGGAAATTCAGCTGCCGGTTTTGTAACACGTCTTTGGTGCCCTTCCATTACTCATTGTGCTTATGTTTAGATGTGCACAACATGAGTGAATATATCGGACGCTTCTGCAAAAGTAAAGCGTGAAGCAGCGTTTGCATCAACTACTTTAATGTAAATGTATGAAAGAGGATGTCTCAAGATCGCATTGCACGCATCGCATATGGTTTAGCCCGATGCTAACGCGAATAGGGAGAAAATAATTCAACTGTGCGGCTTCCCGAGACTTTCCAAATGTTATTAGGCTGAATGGATCAAATCCTGATGGAGAATTGAGTCACTTCGCCGGGTGGAGTGGAACATTTCTTAAACAGTGTTTTAGCTTAGTTACAGCTATAATACTGCAATACCACCGAGGGCCACTAGGGGCGGGCTCCAAAAAGTCAATACATTTTTTTTCCACAGGTTATTATGGTGTTGCAAGCTGAAGTCACTTCTTCCTATTGGTTTTCTGGCGGTCCATCTGAATATAATCCCCTCATTAATTTGAAATTGGGCCTTAAAAAGTTGCGTATTTTGGGGGCGTGTCTGTTTGATTGACAGGCCTGAGGTGCAGTCAGGTTTCCTCTATAGGTGGGCGGGGTGTAGTGTCCTCGAGTTTCCAATCGGATCAAGTCAGATCCACCGCCGCGGTGTCTCGTCGGTTCATCTGTTTAAACTGCTTGTTTTTTATGCTTCTGGAGCTGATGACATTCAAATAAAATCACACTATCAGGTAGTTCCTGCCAAGGTCGGGTGCTACACACTAAAAATTCTGTTACATTAAGACGAAAACCTTGGTAGGCTCATGAGCATGGTGCGTGTGAGTCATTACTCTTTCATGTCTATTTATGCAGATTGCCATCGGTCTCACCCGTCTGTGTGATCCATATTTCAATGCCTCAGATAGCATAATTGCAGGCTACGCCGTTTCTATTTTCAAGGCCTCCTTGGACTCCGAAGGCCCAAAGAGAATACATGAAACCCTGTTTGAACCGCGGGGAGAATAAAACTGGATGCAGAATACATTTGAAAGCAAATCAGAAAAAAAACATTACGTAGTCCGTTTTTACTGTTGCGCAATTTTTGTGCAGTGAGTTCGGCTGGCTGCAGTAATGAACTGATTTGTACTCCAAACTCCTGTCTCGGTTTTAATTCCTCGGCATGAAGCAACACAATTATTTCAAGACCTACCACCTTGGAATCATTTTTGTGCAGCTTTATGTGAAATACGAGCACATGTGGTGGAGATGGGACTCCCACGCAGCACAGCGAACAAAAGCTCCATCTTCATGCTAAACAAAGCTCTGATGGAAAATCTGTGTCCAAGTGAGTCTGTGCAATCCGCAGAGGAGCTCTGCAATTTGTCTTCAAGACGTCCAACTGTAATTTGTTTCCCACGAACCGAACTGATGGCGGGCCGGCATTAAGAGATGACTCAGAGTTGCTAGATAACTGTGTCACAAAAAAATTACACATTTATGCGGAACCCAGAAACTGATGAATGAAGTTAAAGGTCAGAAAAATAACCGAATTCTTCAATACGTACTATTGGCTGGCTCAGAAATTAAAATGAGATATAAAAAGATGTATATTTTTCCTGTAACTTCCAATCAGCTGCTCAGAAAAAAGCCCAAAGATAATATTTTTTCTTAAACCAATTGATAAAACCTAATCTGGTGTAATTAAATTTTTCAATTTTCTTCAACTTATTTATTTTCTCTTTGTTTTTTTCTGGTATTACAACCGTAAAAATAACCTCCATCTCCTCGTGCAACATTTTCTTTTCGCCAACAACATTTCTGCATCTAGTTTTCCCGCCTCACTGAAACTAGCACGTTAGCTAACTGCATAAAGTTTTTGGTTTGTTTGATAGTAAAAGAAAAAAGACAACTATTTACACACATTCTATCTATCTGTCTTCATAGCCAGATAAAATAATTCATGCCACAACTGTAGGACCTCTGAAATTTTTTTTTTTTTTTTTTTTTTTTTTTTTTAAACACACAAAACCACAAGATAACAGGAGCTGCAGCAACATGCAGCCACTCTTGCGGCGCCACCTTGTCATGCACCAAGGCCAGGCGAGTGCACGGCACGCCGAGAGCGGATTCGTCCTCTGCACAGTGGTCTGTTGTGATGATTAGCATCTCTTCCCCGTTCTCGGTCAACCTTGGATTTCGCCCTTGCTGCGTGTTTTGTTTTGACTCCGGCTGATGAGATCTTATCTGCGAGGAGACACAACTTTTTCTACATCTGCGAACCTCCAGAGAAAGTCTGGAGCCACTCCTGACACAGCAAAGTGCAGTTCGGTTGTAGTCGACGACACTAAAAGTTCGGAAACACCAAAAGTAGCCGAGCGTCACGAACAACGCCGACTTCAAAGCGGCTCGCTTGATTTGCGTCACACCGACACGAAACAACAAAGACGCTTTTATGTTGCGAGAATCTCTTTTCTCAAAACATAAAAACCCCAAAGTGTTTTTCAGTATCTACGGAAACTTTGCATTTGGCGCAGTAATCACACGTAGAGTAATGCAGGCAGCAAAGTACAGAGATGGTTCACTCCTTTGCCGACCAAATGCAGTGAGGACAAAGGCCACATCTCATCATATGCAGTCAGCCACTGTCCATCACATTCTGCACATAAAACAGATAAAAACATCAGAATCAATTGGCCTAAGATACACACGAGGGTCTCCAATGTTTTCCCATTAAAGCCAATATTTACCTGAACTTGGCACTAAAAGGGATTATGTTTTCATATACTATACAGGACCGGCTCCGCCACCCTGAATCCTCCGTCCACGCAGACAGAAACCCCTAAAGAGGCATGAAATCAAACACAATGAGCCTTTTTCACGGCAGACTTTCCGACTTGTCACAGCCGGAAAAAGCACAAGTGGAACAAATAACGTTAATCTTAACCTTCCGAGGAAAATGGAACTCGTGAGCTTGTGGTTTCAACATGGCAAGTCCTGTTCACCGTATGCTTTCCGTTCAAGTGGTGAAGTCGTAAAAGCGTTGTTGCTGTGGGCAACGTGGACGGCGTCTAGAAGCCACGGAGGCTCACAATTTAGCAAGCTAACGGGGAGGTAACGTAAAGTAGGAAATGCAAAGTCACAGAGGGGAAAAGATGAGACTGTTTGGAAGATCAACGTTTTCCTCAGACGTAGGCTATTATATAAGTTATGAGGACATATTAGCTTAACATCCAACAAAAGATGAACTTGCATGACCTCTGACATTTCCGTAAATGTCAGCAAACAAACGTCATGAACTCGAGGCTTATAGAAAATTTGGAGTTGCGACGTTGTGAATACCACAAGAGGGCGCCGTTCATATGGACTCATCTCGAGTACACGGTAAATACAACCCCATCCCAACGCAACAGTATGTTGTTGTTGTTATTAGGAGTTTCTTGCTATTACATGTCATTTTAAACGCATTAAAAAAAATAAAAAAAGTCGGCTGTCTTTTGTAAGATTTGTGTTGGAGCGGGGAATCTATAGCAGAAACAAATGATACTAAACAGCCAATCATTCTTTCAATATCAGCATATACTGGAAGAAAAACATGTTATCATGCGTATGTGTTCAACTCGTAATTTTATTATTGTAAAACTGGGAGAATAATAAAATAGAATGAATGTAGGTCGTATTAACGGGCCATCTGTCAAAAGCATCTAATGACTAATGATAAGGACAGTAATGTCCTTTTTTTTTTTGACAAAATCAAATTGTAAATCTGCTGTCGAGCGGTTCTGAACAAACACAAAATTAGATATTTGTATTCATATTGTACTAAAAACTGTTTATTACTCTCAGATAACCTAAATCTGCGGGCTCCAGAGGATAGACCTGTTCTGCTCCGGTGATTCACTGCTGATCGAACGGGACAGCTACTTAAACATCCGACACGAAGCGGAGAACACAAGAGACAGGATGTGCCTGCTGCAAATCAGCGCACCGAATTCTGCCCTCCAATCGCTTGATGGAGGCCGGCGGTTTTAATTGAGTTGTTTAGCTTCTTCAAACTGGCAATTTAATCCAGGTGTTGGTGTCAAGAGGCCCGACGGAGACGGACGGAGAGGCTGAATTTTTACCTCGCACATTCGGACACGGGGAAACTCAGCCGAGCGTTAATTACAAGTGATTATCATTCGCACACCGGCGAAACCCCGGAGGGCCGTGGGGGATATTGAATCTCTGTTTCAAAGGGGATGCGAATTTTAAATTAGATGTACAATTCTTAAATACAGGGGGAGACAAAAAAAAACACTTTATCAGTAGGAGGGCGAAGAATCAGTTAAAGTACTTGAAATGGAGACAAAAGCAGTGGAAAACAAATCACCTGTGAGTGGTTGTTGAGTGGGATAATTAAAGGTTGTGCATGAACATGTACCCTTTTGAAGGGTGTTTATTTTGTTTGTTTTGTTGAATGGCTTCTCTTTTTTTGGGGTGCAAACAAAATTTAAGTGTCAACAGATATTCAAATAAGAGAGACAGTTTTCTTTCCATTCCTGTGTAGTCATGCAGGGAATTCATTTATTTTAAAAAAAAAATTAACATTTGTATAACCTTTGTAATGACAATTTTATGGGAGACTGGTATCACGATTTGTTCTTTTACATTTGGGGAATCAAATATGTTGGAGCAGAGTTGCAATGTGTTCATTATCTGCTAAAAGTTAAAGGTAGAGTAGTCACCCTGTTAAAAATGTAATGACTAATGCAACTATTTGTAATTACTTCCTCAAAGTAATGTAACTTTTCTAACATTTGATTACTTTTCTAACGTGTTTTAAACTGGGCATTGAAGCTAAAGATTCCTAAAAAAATGAATGTAAAGCAGGCTGTGTAACACTGATTACTGTATAACTTTGATTAATAGTCCTTCAATATAACTTGAATTAAGATGGAAATGTTTCGATCTTAAAGCACAACCACCAAAAAAAAGTAGTATGTTGATTACACCTCCCTGCTGTGAAAAAAAACAACGGTTGGCTGTATAAAATAATTGAAATTTATGTATTTAAATTTATATGTAAAACTCTAACAGTGAGTGTTTTTGTAGAATTCTTTGAATTGTATTAAGAAACTTACTGTGAAATCTGAATTCATAAATTCCTGTAGATGAAATCATAAATCGGAATTGCTGCTCAAATACAAACAATGCGATCAAATCGATCAAGTAAGAGATCGATCTGGGATATGTTTTGGGAGCATTTCTGTTTGCATTCAACATGATCATTTTGAATCAACTTATTTTCCTCTTGCGGCCGCGTGATGTCACTTCCCGTCCCGAGGGAAATTTTGTCGCCGAGATTAGCACAAAAAAACCAGCTTACGTCGTGTGTCAACATGTTACTCATAACCTGCATTCAGTCTTGTAAAATCAATAGAAGAAGCGTGCAGAGTATAATTCAGCGATGACTTGCAGTTGGAATTTTTTTCATCAGGTCATACGCTCATTTTGATTTAGCTTCACATCTGCTTTAAATGCACGACAGCGCTTTCAAAAGAAGATTCGTGTTTTTTTTCTACGACTGGTGGTCAACCGACCTCCATCTATATACTGAGTGACAGTCTAATGAACATTTACAGTATGCAGATAATACTTTTAAATCGTACTTTCCATGGTTACGCCACTAATTACAGCCCGAGAAGAGAAAACATACCCATAAATGATCTTGTGAAAAGCAGCGAGGCTTTAATAGTGCAGCAGGATTGCACATGAATTATGGTAGTTTGATACGGCGTGATCGTTTTGCTCTCTTCGATATGGATTCCCTTCGACTCACCGGCTTCGAAACTGGATATTTAAAGCTCACGGGGTGTTTGGTGTTCTTATTAATGTGGCCAGTTCAAACAGAAGCGAATTGATCCAGCTGTGATCCGACCGCAGACTTGGACACATCTGTTGAAAAATGTCTTTTACTCTTTCTCGGCAGAAGCTCGTTTTCTCCCTTTTTATCTGCCTCTTTATGTGGCTGCATTCACACTGCATCTAAAAATGTCACATTTCTCCACGCCTCTAATCCGTTTGAGAAGCACTAGTGCTGCACTGCTTTCCCTCTTCGAAGTACGAGGAACAAAAAAATGGTTGAGGGAAAAAAAGACGTGACGTTATGTTTGAAGTTGGGAGTTGTGATGAAACCCGGGACCGTTGTTCCAACACCGACGCGATGCCAGTTCGTCTGAACCAGCGTTGGAGGACTGAAACCGACAGGTGGAGAAACGGTGACAGCTGCGTGGTCTGACGTCATTCAAATTATTTGATTCACTCAGTTCGATGACTCAAAGTCTTTTAAGCTGACACTTTTCGGGAGGAATTCTAAAACCCATCGGATTGGATAACGCCAAAACTCGCCCGTGATAAATATAATGACGACTATCGGCAGAAATTTGGATTCAATTCTGCGCTCCTGTCGCACAGGTCAACACAAATGACAAAATCTGATCTCTTGCAGTCGTCTACCTTGATTTCTAAAACTTGGAAAAGAAGTCAGCACTTTGGTGTCTTCAAGAAAACACATTCAAGAAATATTATCACTTTCTATGTTGATACGGTGAACAGTTCCCCACTTACACATTATATTATATATGGAAGTAAGTACAAAATATTTACTGTCTTTTAGCTCAGTTTTTGGTCTCTTCCAACACCAAAAGGAAATATCTGTAGATTTAGGTCTAAATGCTTTTCTACTTTCATCAGTTATGTCTGTTGTTTAGAAGCTAAACAAAGAGCTAAAACTCCTCATGTAGCTCCGTGAAGCCAAGTTGAATATAATCACTTTGAAGTTAATTGTTTCTACAGTAAAACATATCAATTCTGAGCTTTAAGTCACTTTTTTTTTGTCATTAATGAAAAACCAAAATAAGAGTCTTTCCTTAGAACCTCGACTAAGTGGTGTGAGTGCCAACCCGTAACCATAGTTGTGTTTCCTTGAAGCAGATACTGCAGAAAGGCAAAAGAAATATGTCATCAGCGAACGTCGATATTTTCCAGCACCACAGGTATGTTAACAAACAAGAGATCCTAGTTATTTTGATAAAAACTATTGTGACGTGTACGATTTAAAACCATATTTGTTTTTTGCAAATTCATTGTATACCAATTACAAGAAAAAAAAAAAATGCATTTTTGCCCTTTTATTTTTTTAATTTTTTTTTTAATTTTTTTTTTTTTGCATGTTCTTTAGAAACGCTTCCTTTTTTTTGTATCTTTAAATGTGCTGCATCCTGGATCTCCTTTGTGATTACGTTTAACTGTACATTACTGTGATGTTCTGTAAACTGATGCTACCATAATGCAATCAATCACAGTTACGAGCTAAAACGATGCGTCCTGTGATACAAATTCAGTCTTCTCACCTCTCCTCCTCTTCCTCCTCACCTCAGAGCCACCTAATTGGTCGGGGGTGTCGGGTTCGCTCACCCTCCTCCGTGACACCTGCCTGGTGGGCATACTTCAACTCGGGAGTAACGGCAGACGGGGGTCAGCACATAATCACCTCTGATGAATATGGAGGAGGGCCTTTGGGTTTACACGGGAGGACTGCCAAAAATGATAATGACCCCTCCTCCAGTCGCTCCTCGGGGACCCGTTCACGCTTCCATCTCAAGGTTGTAAGTAAAACAGAGGTGGAGACATACGGGGGAGGAAAGCTCGGTAGGTAAGTCAAGAGCTCATGCGATGTGTATATATTTATATATATATATAAGTCATGTGTGTATTATGAAATGTGGTCTGTGCAGCACCATCTGCAAGTCAAAGCATACATAAATTAGCAATTCAAAAAACACCTTTTTACAGCAACAGAGATGTGATTATTTAAATGTGATCTTCTCTAATGAAATTGTAGTTTTAGCACCATATGGGAGTGTTTTCCCGCTCATTGGCCACAAGGGGCAGCAGTGAGCCAACTCCACACATAAACTCAAAAATGAATCTGACAATTTTTTTCCAGTTTCTCCATCCCACTTTCAGAAAATATGTATCAAAGTCATTGCAAAAATAATCCAGACTTGATGAAGCTGTGGAGAAAGTTGTTGAAATCCCTTTGATTTATTTCTGATGTCACCATATCTGGCCAATCATCTTTCTGCTTGTATTGTACAATCAGATCAAAACCAAGTGACACCACCCGTTGGTTTATGAACTGCAGTTGTAAAGCCTTGAGTTCAGATTTTGGCCGGCGCCATCTTGCTGTTTTAGAAGCCAGAAGTGACCATATTTGGACGAGCTTGGGAAGAGCCAGCGGCAGATGTGACTCGATCCACCGATAGAAGAAACCTGACTGTACTCAAGACCCGTCAATCAAACAAAAATGCTGCTTTTTGAGACCTAATATCTAATAAATGATGGAACTATTTTCAGATAAACAACCAGAAAACCAATTAGAAGGAGTGAATTTAGCTAACAACCCCAAAATGACTAGTAGAAAACATTTATTGACTTTGTATTTCATGAGAGAAGTTGAGAGGGAGCCTATGGAGCCGGAGGCATTTTTGGAGCCGACCTCTAGTGGCCATCGGTGGTATTGCAGCTTACGGCACCTCCGGCCTCACTTGTCACACCCAGAAGCTACGTCCACTTTTATACACAGTCTATGGTCAGAACACATGATCTTCTTTAATTCGTGTAAAAAGCTACAACTGTGTTCCCGCTTTAAAATGTGAAGAAAAAACACTTCCAACCCAACTTTTCCAGTTTTTTTTCACCGTGGAGGACAGGAACATACCGACGGGAAAAATGACTGAATAAATCTGATATCCTTCAAATATTTTCATCTACTCAGTTCATTAATTAATGCAGTGTTCGTGGTTTCATTAATACGAGTTCAAAGAGTAGAAAATGGATCCAGCTGTGCTCGAACGCTCCGCTATCCGATTTTTTTTCAGCTGTCTTTCCTCCGTCTGTCTCCGCCTCTCCGTGTAGCTGCATTCACACCGCGCCTGGAAAAATGTCACATTTCTGATTCCTTCGCACGGGACGCAGACATCATGTTCTCGTCTGCTAATCAGTGTGAAACGTGAAAAGCTGCAACGCATTCCCTCTTTTATGTACGAAGAACAAAATCGCAGCGTGACGCGTTGGGATGACAAAATTGCGTTTGAACTCCTCCGAGCTGAATGGGTGAGAGTTGTGATGAAACTTTGGGACGGTTGTTGCAGTTTTTGGGCGCCGAGGTGTCGCCAGCTTCACTGAATCAGCATCAGCTTGGAGGACGGAAACAGACAGGCGGAGGAACGAGCGACCGAACGCAGGCGGAGGTTGTTCAAATCGTTTCATTCATTCAGTTCGTTAATGAAGTGCTTTTGAGATAAAATTTTCCCAAAACGAGCAATTTACAAGCAAGTGTCACGCGTGTGTTTAAACTGCAAACTACCAGGAACTACTCCATGAAACGCAACTACACGGAACCCCAAAGTAAATAAATCACTACAATGAAGACATGAATATGGTTACTGACTCTCTAATCATGATAATGGCGATACCGTATCTCGTGCACTGATTACTGTTTTGTTTTTGCATCAAGTTATGCATTAGAAAATGTTAATTCTGCTGGTGATTCATAATTCATCAGTCCACAAATAAATGGTTTCACGTGACTGAATTCATGTGAACACACTGTAAAGTATAAAGTTGTTACTAAAAGAGTTTCAGTCAAGTTAATAAATGTAAAACACTGGAAAAGGGAAGTCAGACTGGAGACAGTCACATCCCAAATCATATTAAACAATCGAACGGCTCAATGTTGCTTTAGACATTATAATAATTTAATTAATAGTGAATTTTGCATTTATGCCCCAAAATAAAGCACTTTGTGTTTCTTATCTTTTAAATCTTACTTCCTGTTCACTGTACTGACATTATGTCACAAAAAAGTACTAAGACATCAACATACAGTACAGTTGCTGCACCTTTAAGATGGTCCTCCTGCCGAACTCAGCCCCACTCATATGGACTTCATATTAAACATCAAAGTACTACATAACGGTAGTATTTCGTCTTTTTTTCCTTCCTCTTCACATTTTTCAACTTCAGGTTGATTAAATTATAGATCACAGCAGAATTTAATATAATAAAATATTGATAATTAGATATTGAACGACAAAACTTTGATTGCGGAAAGTAATGAAAAAATAATATGGAAAAAATGAACTCAAATTAGACTTTTGGGAAATGAGGTCTGCGGCATATATCGAATATTTTTTCTCTCTGTAAATTGTTTGTTCTCTGTTCTCCTTTGAGAGAAAAATTAAAAAAAAAATATCAAGAGACCACAGGGCAGAAACGTCTATTCAATATTTTATTTTCCTGACATGAACACACATCTAGTCCTGCACCTCAGCTTGAATGAGCAAGTAAGAAAAACATCCACCGGGGAGAAGTGCACTGTGTTACCTTACATAGCTTATTAGCTGCTCAGCTGTGGCACGTTAAACAGCGTGTAGACGTACTTAGAAATGTCACCTCAGTCCAGTTCTGCGTGTAACGCTGCCACTCTCTGGCAAAGTGCCAACTGCTGTCAATCAAACTCGAGACAGGGACACGCCCATCCAGCTGCTGTCAGTCAAACACGGACAGGGATACGCCCCTTTTCTCCAGCCGAGATGGAAAGGGGCCTTTCTGAGATTTCCCCGAAGACCCGTTTTGTTTTTCTATTTTTTTCCCCGCTTTCTTTCTTAATAATACATTTTAAAAACACGTTGGTATTATTTTTAATTATAAAAAGGCATAAATGTGATTTCAGTTTGACTTGAAGAATGAAAATTTACCCAAATAAACTAAGAAAAAGGTAAAAAAATCAATTAAAAAAAGTGATGATTAAATGTAATTTTCAGGGGTTTTTTACAATATGTAATTTTGCTCATGTCAGAAGACTAAATCACGTGCGAAGCCCCGAGATGTCGATAAATCCTCTTTCTTTTTTTTCTCCTGAAGTGGCTGTTTCAGATCAGCTCATGACTTATGGAGGCTAATTAATATGGGCAGTGCAGGGTGTGACAGGCTGAAGGATGGCGTCTCTCAGCAGCAGTCATTTCCCCCCTTATCTCCATCACACACTCAGCAGCCGTCACCCTCCTCCTTCACAGCCTTCCTTCAGCTTAGAGATGGGAGATGTGTTCGGCTGCACGATCGTGGTCACCGGGGGTCACAGAGTGCCGCGTTGAAAAAAATAAATAAATAAAAAATAAGCATAAGCAGCTCTCGGTGTGATGCGACTCGGAGACGCTTTTTCACCGCCGACGTGTGTTTTTTTTTGTTGTGCGGATGCTCGGCTCGCTTTGGTTTTTGTGACATTACTGACGAGATACTCTATTCATTATTCAGTCGGGAGTCCAGGAGGTGATTAGGATATTCAGTCCGACCACTAAAAATAGACCTCGTGTTTGTCAGCGGCATTTAAATCCGCTTCCTGCAGAGGCTGAGCTCAGTTACAGCCGAAGCTTCTTCAACAAATGTTGGAGCTTCACAGATCAAGAGAGCAGATAAAACTGAAGAAAGAAAAAACTGAGTAAACGAGTAATACTTGTAAGACTGCAGAATTAGTCGTCGTCCATGTTTCGCGCAATAATGACGTGTTCTTATTAAAATCATTCTATCACTTTTTTTTGTATAAAGATGGAAGTTGGAAACAGCATGAGGTCGATGCAACATTAACGAAAAATATATTAAAGTTTGCTGCATTAATGGCAAATAAAACGTGACCAGTGACGAAAACCACAAAATGAATACAAAAATATATGGAAACATAATCATTAGGTGGTATTCATTAAATTGCTTGTGGAAGATCCATCTTTTAAAAACATTAATAAACTGTATCTCTATCTACGTATCTACAACTATCTATGCTTGCTAAGGGATCTTTTATAATAAAAACATTACAGATGGTTAGATTTATATGGTTAACAGCCTCGATGGGTGATGTGGGAATTTCCACCAACGTCAACCCAGTTCAGTTCTGGTTAGCGAAACCCAAATTTGAATCGCTGTTCATTTTTTTTTTTTTTTACACCAAAAGAAAATACATGGCAACATCTCCACGGCAACAAGTCTCTCTAAACTTTGAGGCTTTTTTAGTAGCCGGATCAAAATGTATAGCGTCTTAAAACATGAAGGGAAGATAATGATAGTGAGTCACCTTTGTTTTACATGTTTTTGTGGTTCCAAACCCAAAAAAACAACAATGAATTTTCAGGATCAGAACCTCAAACACACGAACAGATTATATCTGTTAGTCTAAATGCCCACATGTAGCTTTAAACCACATATTTTAAACATACGTAAAATTTGAACGATCAATAATTAACACTTGTTTTTTTTATTTATTTACTTTTATTACAGTATATAGCAGCCGGAAGCAGATATACAGGAGGGACATTTGTGAGTCGAACGAGTTATTAAATGTATATATAGTTCACAGCACCGGTCAGGAATTTGTCCTCGTGTTTACAGCTAAGTTATACAGCGTTGTCAAAACATTTATTAGCAGTTCTGTTATGAAGGCTTCATAAAAGGGGTTTAAAATGGTTGACGGTTTCCTCAATAAACACTTCGCGCACGCAAGAAAATAATCGAAGTATAAAGGGCGTTAAGCTGTGTTACAGACCACTTCCTGTAATATACACTGCTTATGCATTCGTAATGGTTCCTCAACTTTATTCCAAAACTGAACTGCATCTTTAGATATTATCTTGATCAGACGTCGTACGAAAACAATGGAGGCAAACTTGCCCGTCTTCAGTCGGACAGATAAATGTGAGTCGACCCATTAAGACAGGCGGCTTTAAATCTCGCACCGCCGCCCGGCTGAATCATTTATCTGCCGGGGTGCTTTAACTGTAATCCATTCCACATAAATTTCACCAGCAACAGGGGACACGAGCGGCATCAGCAGCAGGATAACGCTCTTCCAAAACAATGCCGCTGTTCAGTAATAAGTAAACAATCAGGAGAGGCATATATTAATCTTAATTTCATCTCCGAGACGACCGACTCGTACACTTCCACGCTCGCGTAACGCTCTTTGGGGTTTTGTTCTCGCTGAGCCTTTTACGTGCTCCAAATGTCACACTTTCGTTCCTTTTAATGGAAATGGGTTCCTGCGGCCTCTGGGGAATGGAAGCAACTTGAACTTTACAAAATGGAAATCCAATCACACTGATGATATTCATACAGTGTCCTGAAGTAGCAGGAGAAGTTAGCTCAAAGCCGTCTATGTAAAACAGACCCATCCCGTCAACCTGAATTAATATTGTTATGGCACGAATACGTTACATTATTTTAGTTTTTTTTTTTCTGGAAATGGAGTTTGAAAAGAAGTGAGTGGTTGTAGGGCAAAACAATTACATATTTAACTGCAGCAGATATTGTTTCTGCAAAAGGCTGCCGACGAGTTTCTCCGAGTCTGTTTGTAGAAAGTCTGTCGGCCCCGAGGATAATGAAGTTCTGATCGCTGGTGGAAGATGTTTCGTTTTGCCTCGGAGGAAATAAACAGAAACAAGGAATTTCATGAGAGAAGTTGAATGGGAGTCTATGGAGCCGGAGGCTTTTTGGAGCCGACCTCTAGTGGCACTCGGTGGTACTAAGGCACTTTCGCGTCGGCCCAAATCCCAGCAATGACTGAACACCCCTAATATGAGTCTTTTTTTTTTTTTTAATTTTCCTTTTCTATCTTTTCACTTTGAGAAACCAAACAAGGTTCGTATTTTGTAAGTTTAACCAGTTTGTTTCTGTTGTTATTTGCAGCCGTGTTTATAGTAGGCTCGGAACTGATTTCGAATAGTTGACTCGAGTATTATTTGATGTGTCCAGGAAAGAAAACCTTCACTTATATTTTAGATATTTATTCAATCAATCAAAAGCTAAGCGTCTTCCACATTTCTGCCTGTGACAGCATTGGTGTTTTTCAAAGGGCTTGAGTTTTTTTGGGTCCGACAGGGTTTGGGACTGTTATAGTGTTTTGTGCATCTTCAGTTTCAACAGATTGTCGTTTTTAGCTGTTGATTAGTTCCATCTGTGATTTGAGAACTCCCAATCGTAAATGTAATCAGAGTGTGAACTACACAGTGACAGACCGAAAGACTGGGGGTGAAAGTACCGCGCAGGCGTGTGCTCCAGCGTACCGAAGACCTGCAATCTCTGCAGTCGCTCGCTCGTTTTAATGTCTGTAGTCTGCAGATAAATCAAATCCGTTCCACCTGCTCATGCGGCACGTACAACATATTAACTTTTGTAGTCGGGGGGTGCCCAACAAACTCCTCTGGAGCAGAACGAACACGGAGGGTGTTTTCGTAGAACCGAAGAGGCTGTGAACGTGCCCCCGAGTTCAGCAGATGTGTTCCCGCCTCGAGGCCTGCGGCCGACCAACATCACAAAAACAATCTGCATTTGTCAGCTGTTTTGTATCCTGAAACAGTTCATAAATAGTTCATATTAGGTTGCTCATCAGTGAGGACAATTCAAATTGTGTCCAACTATGTATTTGGAAGAAGAAAAAAAACCTCATCTATTTAAGTACATTAGGTCATCAGGCTAATGCACATGCAACACTCTTTTTTTTTCTAAAGCCTTTTTTTTTTCCCTTCTGGTCTTTGAGTGGAACCAGACCAACATGTCTACTGGAAGCTCTTTGATCTTTTTTTTTTTTATTTTCAGTCAGAGTAACCTCACCACTCAGCAACGTCCTAGGGGGGGTGGGGGATGGGAAGGAGGGCGGGGGGGAGGGGGGTAAAACGGCTTATAGTCCAATTAATGGTTGAGATGTCACTCAATGCGACCGCCACCACACCCAAAAAAAAAAAAAGCGAGCCGCATGCCAGAGCACGCTGTCTCTGCCCGCTAAATAGATCTGCACCGCCTCCCCGCTCACATGTTAGTGATTCTTCTTCTTCTTCTTCTTCTTCTTCGTCTTCTTCTTCTGACGCGGTGTTATGTAACATGTAGTCTGGAGCTGCAGAGACCGTTGTCGGCGTTTTGGCAACCGAACGTGTCGGTGGTCCGTCGCCTGTTCCCGGGGGCAGCGGGGGTGACCCGAGTGGGCGGACGCGGTAAAAGCAACGCCTGTGCGTCATGTGATCCGCTGCAATACCAAAGCAATACAAGTTCCTTTTTTTTTTTTTTTTTTTCTTCCAATGTGCAGTTTTTTGTTGAACTAATCTAACCTCCTTTAGTATTTTTTTGAATTTGAGGTCATTTTGTAAGAACCATGAAACAGTTCAATCTCCACCTCTGCAGATATTATATTTATGAGTTAATTTAGTTAATTTTGCAGTATAAAGATTTTTGCTTTTCCCAGTTTAAAATTTTCAGTTTTTATTGATCTTTTCTTTTTTGTTGTTGTTAATTTGTACAGAATATTAACGACAGTAGATTTCCTGATCAAGCTGTTTTGACTCCCAACCCGAGTCACTTAATATTAGATACCAGCCGATACCGAGACCCAATTTGTATTTTACAAATCCAGTTGCACGATACACACTTCAAGGATTTATTTATTTATTTTTTTTTTTACACTTTCGATTTACTTTCTTTTTTTCTCGGATACCGTAGGCTAGGAACTGATTTCAAAGTTTTGACTTGAGTTTACGTGCACAATTGTTTTCTGTCACCTGCTGTTGAGGAGCTTCGCTGGGCGAGCGTGACGCTCCAGGTATCCGCCCGTGTGTGCAGGCGGCCCGACGAACCGAGTAGGATCTGCTGCCGAAGCAACAAAAGGCCTGCGACCAGCACGTGTTACAAAAACCTCTCCACGTGTTTCAACCCTCCAAAACATCCACGCAATCTCCACCAGACCGAGTGATATCAAAATGTTCTCAGTGTGCAGCCTTGATGTTTTTCTAAATGCACCGTGATTGCTGCGAGTGAGCGCGTGGCGAAGGAGCGGTGAAATGTTTCTAGGCAACAGAAGCCCATTTAAAAAAAATAAAAAACGGAAGTCGGCCAGGAAATGTTAACAGATTTGTCAGAGCGTGAGATAAACTGGATTATATTCTACCTGCTTCTGACACCTGCATGTTGACCCTGGAAAACGGGTCACCTGGTTAAAAAAACAAACAAATCCTTTAACCAGCAGGATTAAAAAAAAAATAAAGTTATATTTACTGCAAGTGAAAGTGTCAGTTCCACCTCCGCTTTAATCTGCTTCTGTTTCATCGTACATAGAAAAGCAGTCTTTTCATTTTTTTAATCAAATATTGTCAGAAAACTTTTACATCTTGTATTGAATTTACTCCAAACACACAGCCGATGGTTTCCATTTACGGGAAAGACAATAAATCATGAATTTGACTGTACTGACTAATTGCACCCACAGCCCCAACACAAAGGAAACAATTAATACCCTGTGTAAATACATATTTGTTTTGTCACTTACATTGTTTGTCATTTACAATAATTTCCTCGCGTAATAATGAATCACTTAAAAAAAAATACTTTAAATCTAAAATCTATTTCTATCCAAACAAGGAACAAGCTGGTGATAGCTGAAGAGTAAATTTATGAAAATATCATTTTTGATATTTTCATAAATTCATATCCATAAAAAATGTTGGCTCCCAGCAAATAATGTAAAAAGTTCTGTCACTTAAATTGTTAATGTAGTTTTGAAACCGACATTTTTTTTTTCGACAAAAATGTCCTTGAAAATCAACAGGAGAACCACCAGTATAAATGGAGAGTATAAACCGCTGCGATCTTATATCTCACAGATCCACGTCTGTCGAGCAAAACAACCATCGTCGTTCCATTTTCCAACTTCTGCCGACGACGTGCGCACAAATTCTCCGCAGTCCTGGTTCTTGAAGTTGTTGGGCTGCCCGGTCTGCCAGTTCCTGAAGACGACGGAGAAACGCGTTTTTTTTTTTTTTGCCGTCTCCGACCTGATGCTTCCAACCTAAACTGCGACTGAAGGGATTCGCGCTCGCTTCTTCTGGCGTGTTTAACTTCTCATTTGCATAGAAATTGTACCATCTCGAGTCCCGGTGCGATCGTGGGATTTCAAAACCGCCCCCGTCGCCACCTCTGCATGTTTATTCAAACGAGATTATGAATTTCGATGCGGCCCGGGTCTCTGCGGATGCGGTTGCGTAAGGTCTTATTTTGACAACGTGCTACAGTACATAGCCTCCTGGCAGCGAGACGGATCTTTTTGAGGCGCTAAAAAAAAAAAAAAGCCATTGAAAAGGCTTTTTTTTTTTTTTTTTTTTTTCCCTCGACACTTTGCAGCTCTGCCGTGTTTTAAAGTCGGATAGAAAACGAAACGGATTCAGGCGAAGTTAAATTCATGTGAGATTATCATCAGCGGACCGGAAGAGAATAAAAGATTACAGCAATTTCTTGATAACTGCAAATAATATTAATCTTGAATGAATCGTGCTTCAGTTTCATTTGCCTTTTTGTTGTTGTTGTTGTTGTTGTTGTTAACATTTCATAAATACAAATGTGTTCATACTGATGATGAGATTTGTCCAAACATTTGAACTTACGTTGTGGTGGCCGGGGTCCCGTCCACCCACGTCCACTCTCCTTCTTTAAGACCGTCAGTGAGACCCATCCAGGCATTTTGGCCCACGTCCAGCAACCCATTAATGAATTCCTGTTAGCGTAGCACAGACAGAAGATAACTTCAAACACATTTGCAAAATTGCTAACTCCTCCACCAAAGATCAGCTTGGCGCCCTCTCTGGCAGCTGAAGATAATTCATCGTATTCTCACGTCGAGACGAGAACGTCTTCTTTTCCTAGATTGTGACGAGGTGAACACGTTAGCTCGTTGTTGGAGCTCGGGAGTTCGATATTATTTGCACGCTCAATCATTACGCTATTTTTTAACCCTCAACGCGGCCAGCAGGCTCGGCTAACCGGGTCCGGGTTTTCGCTTTCATTTCCCGAGCGACTACGTTTTCTTTCTTTCACTGACCGATGCCGCCGCCGTCACGTGACATCCAACGGCGGGATAAACCCGATTCCACAGGCGTCCGGGTGTACTTTTTTTTTTTTTTTTTTTCTTTTTCCCAGCGCCGCTCACGAACGCGCCGTTAATCCGCCCGACGTCTTCCCGTCTCCGTCTCTCACCTGTTCCTCGCCGCCGTCTACGACGACCAGGTCCGCTCCCTCGGCGACGCAGGCTCGTCGGCTCTCCGTCCAGTTTTTCTTTGCGGTCGACACAAAATAACAGCCGGCGCCGAACTTCCTCCAGCGCGTCGGACAGAGCATCCCTCGAACCACCGAGAGAGAGACGGAGGGAGGTACGAAGAGATGCACCAAATATCGAACCGCAGACTCCAATTAAAAACCCCCGAATTACATCTGCGAGAGAAACGGCTTACCTTTGATTTTACGACTCAGCTTGTCGATGCCGGTTTGCAGCCGGTTTCTCCCTGAAGTCAAAGTGCTGCAGTTGGTCTGTAACTGCTGCATTTCCTCCCTCAGAGCGTTGAACCCGGTTTGCAGCTGGTCCTTTTCTCTTCGCAGGTCACCGTGTCGGGTCTCTAACCGCTCGTAATCCGCCGTCAGATTATCGTGCCTCCCCCGCCGCCCCTCTAGACTCCCCCGCCGCCCCTCCAGACTCCCCCGCGCGTCGTCGGAGCTCGCTCGCCACCGGTCCCGCTCGCTTCTCGCGCCGTCCAGGCCGGCCTCGACCTCGTCTCTTTGGGCGGTCGGCGAACCGAGACTCTGCCGCCGCCGGTCTTTCTCCTCGGTCAGGTTGCTCAGCGTGATCTGTAACTGTTCTTTCTCGGCAGCCGGAGCGTCGTAACTGCCCCGCAGAGTTTCTCTTTCGGCGTCCGCATCGTGGACGCGGTCCTTCTCTCGAGTCAGAGCGCTGCGATCGGCCCGCGTCGGGTCCTCTGAAGCGGGATGGCTGATTGTCTGATCTGCGAAATGGTCAAGTGAAAAGATAAATGGTTCCCCCGCAGTGAATTTTAAATATTCGCTGTGGACTATAAATTTGCCTCTGTTGTATTTCACATGATTATTATCAGCTGCACTTTGTTTCTGGAGCATTAACAGCCCTTAAAGTGACAACGGCTAAAATACAGTAAATCCTGTTTTTAGAGACAACAAATAACTCACTTACAGAAGATAATTTGTCCTAAATTTCCAGCCAGCAGGACAGCACACAGTAATCCAAGACAAATAGTCACACATCTGGAGGGCGGCTTTCTTCTGTAAAAATCCACTAAATCAAAAAAAAGAATTCTGTCACCACTGCAATTACAATAACTGGACATGTTTCCCCCAATAAAAACCAAACAGATGTGTTGCTACGCCATCTTTTTTCGATTTGTAATGATAAAAAACTATTTATCACGTTGCTGCCAAATATTATTCACGCTTATTGATTGGTAGTTTTTACTTGGAGCAGAAAAGTTCAAGATTATGGCTTTTAAATTTCAATTGATCAACAGGTAAGTCTCCAAAAGTACACGTACTTAATATTCTCTCTGTGTTTTCAGGTCGGTACTTTACCTTCAGTAACGAGGTTCCTGTCCAAATACACGGTATCATTCATTTCCATCATGTCCATACTGACGCAGGTCTCGCAGCTTTTCCTGTTCAGAGACACCGATATAAGATCGTAGACATTAATAAATAGTAAAGACTGACTTTTTTTTTTTACACTAGTTTTAAATTGGTTTCTATACTACTACCAGCTATTTTATGAGTACTTGTACTTGACAAAATTATGTTTTTACTAGTTTTTGTCCAATATAAAGTGATACTTGTGTTAAAATCCTGCTAAATTAATGCCCATAAAATAATCATTGAATAAAAGCACATTTAAATGTTTGCAGGGTTTTGGACCACCAGCTATAATCTCACTTGTGTTTGAAACATCAAACAACCCGCTCAAGGAAAATGTACTTAAAATGCAATTGCAGTTAAAGAGAAGTAGATTGAAGTGAATCTTACTAGAAATACACTATTCAACAATTTAAGTGGTAAATAGCCTCTAAACATGCACTTACCTTGCACTTACTTTAATAGGCTCAGTACGACGGCATTCACATTAAGATGCTGCCGCTGTTATAACAGACAGCAAAAATGAATGCGTGTTAAAGCGGCATTATTTTACAGTGCAGAAAAAATAGGATGTTCCTTGTCGTCATCAAACTGATTGGTTCAAATTTGAGGTTATTTTCGGGCAGAGTTATTCAAGGGGATCAAACCAGCTAAGTTCAACTATCACGACCCCTTTTTTTTTCTCACTGCATTTTCGCTCTCAGGCTGCAAAAATTCCTCTTTTTTGATTTCTGTTCCCTTTTCCCACAGATTGACTTCCTCAGAGGTCAAATCAGTGACTGTTACATCACCGGGATACAAGGTAAGTCATTACAAATAAAAAAACAAAATGCAAACTCAGTAGTGTATAATACAGGCAACCACCACTTCAAGCACTTTTACCATTAACAGCAAACATTTATAGACCTGACTTTGTAAAATCAACACTTTTTAGGGTCAAATTTTTGAATGGTTAAATGATAAAAAAAAAAAAAATTAAAAACTGCTTAAAGCCGCACTGCTGTTCAAATCGAACTCGTGAGTTGGGAAATCGTGTGCACGAACAAACAACAAACATTTCTTTTCAACTTTTATCTGACGAGCCACGACGCCGCCGAGGGCATTTGTAAAATGCCGTCCGCGTTCCTCGACGTTATCCAGCTGAGGGACGAGACGTCAGCCGCCGAGCCAGCTCGAACAAAACGCCGAGAAGAAGATCTGTAGCAAGCGTGACCGCAAAAAATGTGTCATTTGTGGAAAATGGTTGGAAAGTGACAGGAGTCGAATTGACGTCCGCCGGGAGTCCTTGGCAGCTGATGGTTTGAATTTCCTCGCTCGCCGCATCAGACATGAAGGGCATGAAGACAGACTGTCGGGGCCGCTGCTGTGCTGTACTTTAAGTATTGATCCCCTCCCTCCATGTTGGACACTTAGTACCATCCCTTTACTGTCGCGGGAAACAGCGCGGGTGCTGAGTGTTACTCCGGCTTTGGCAGACCGAACCGTTTGAACTGCTTCACAGAGATTAGATAGTGCTGAGTTAAAGCTTCGCTGTGTCTGGTGTCGGGTCCGCGGCGACGCACAGTGCCCCATTAATGTATCTGGGCCTTCTCGGGAAGATTAAACTCGCAGTATCGGTGCAAGTTGGAAGCGTAATAGAGGCGGAGATAAGCAGAAATCAGTCGTTAAGTTTCACACTCCAAAAACATGCAACTTTCACGTCTAGACAGCCAACTTCTTTGCTGTAGCGGACGGGCGTGTCTATTTCACGCTTTGCCGTTACACTGGGGTCCTTTAATATGTCTACGATATTTCCTGCCGATTCATCCAATAGTTGGAAGCTTTTTCATCCTGGAACAAAGTGGTGAAAAATCTTTACAATCATATAAAGTACACGTGCTGTAAATATTGTACCATAAATCCAGTCCAAGAGCAGTCAAAAAAAAAAAAAAGATTAACTACTGCAGTGTTTAAATTTTACGTTATCAAACTACACTGATATTTAAACCTCTCTTTAAGGGGTTTTGGCCGAGTGGGCAGAATCGTTTACGCATATTGAGATTGCAAACAAATAAAAGCCGCGCAACGTGCCAAAGGAACCGTAAACTAAACCACCATAAAAGCGTGGAGCCTATACAATTACAAACGGCAGCAGTCCAGCAGTCTGAGAGAATCAGAGGCCAAAACTATATGGATCTTAGCAAAATGACAAATTAGCTGCTCCCTTATTGAGTGTGCCTTAAAATCTTTCATAATCACAATTCATAATCATACCTCACACTGCAGGAAGTAAAATATTTGAACAGACCGAGTGAAATAGGGGCTTCGCTTCAGAGCGTTGCAGGATATATCAAAGCTGGATCATTTCGTCCTGTCGAGTGTTCGCGGACGCTGACGGGGAGCAGAGGTGTTTAACAGACACGGAGTAACCAAACATGAGCTCCAAAAGCTGCCGACAAGGAGACAGAAGCAGAAATTCTGTGGGTGTAAAATGGTCCTTCTGAAAATCAGGCCGAGGACGGGTGCGAAAAGCTTTTATCCAAAACATGTTCACGCAAGTCGATGTTTCTGCTTTTTATCAGGTGAGCAAATAAAAATGCGCACAAACATGGAGAAGATGCACAAACACGCACATCGCTGTGGGAATAATTAGGTCACTTTCATGCCACTGAAAGAACGGCTTCGGGATTTTATAGAAGATTTTTGAGAAAATGATGTATTTTATTGTGTTTTCTGTATTTGTTTCATGTTTTTTTCTAAATGCTGCACCTCAGTGGTCAACTGGATCAAGATGTTTTGCTCATTTGCTTGTTGAGCTCCGGGCCAACGTACTTTACTGATGCAAACAACACAGGTTTTTGTATTTACAAGTAACAGTAACATTTTGTGCTCTTTTATGTAAAGAAATTAGCGATTTTATTACAATGCACAACATTTAACAAAAGAAAAAAGATATGGAAACAAATTAAACACTAAATTTAACTCCCGAATACAAACATTTTGTGAACAATTTTTCAAAATATGAAGCAACACATCATAAACTGTGCAGTCAGTTCATATGTTTTTCATTAAAAATATAACCAGTTATTAACTTTATTTCTCATGTTAAATCAGATCATGATCCAATATTAGATGTACTACATCAGATATACTTTTACACTAATGTGCCACAGACTCTTCAATAATTAAACAGTTAATGAGATTTCAGCGAGCAATACACGACGGCTCCCTGTTGAAAGGAAAGTCGGAAAGAAAAGTCTTTATTCGGCCGTGATTTCTTCTGTTTGTATTAAACTCCTTTGTATTTGTTGTACTGAAATATCTGCCACAGCACAAGAGAAACTCCTCCCAAAACACAGCAAATGAAAGTGGTGAGAAGTGGTCAGCAGTTCTTCTCCAGACTGAGGTCATCTGATGCAGAGCTGCTAGTTTACTGCAAGACAGCAAGGACACTAATCACTGCCGGATCCTCTTCCTTTTATAAAATACATTACAGTGACTTGACAAGATGATACACAGAGGCAGAGATCGAAAGGACAAAAAGACAAAACAACTCCATGAACATTTCAACGTGGCGAATGGGCCACTTATTCTGTAGCATAATCTAAAAACCTGCTATATTATGACTTCATGAATGGGGTTAAGATTTTAAATTATGTTCTACTTCATGAAATCACCAGATGTGGTTCCAAAGTGTTCCCTTTGTTCATGTGTTTTTTCTGCAGTAATGACTAAACTTACAGGCTCAGTTGGAAATGTGTGTTTAGGTATTTAACAGTGCGATATATTATTCAAAATGTACTGATGTGCTCATATAAATTCATTCATTAATTAAACTTTAGACAGCATCTTGCCCCTTTTTATCAAGAATATTGAAAAATGGGGGGAGAAGAGTCTCCCTAAAAAAGGTCACATATTACTAATAGATATTGTTAGATTCTGTTTTCATAGTGAGTTTTTTTTTAGTTATCGTTTAAAATATAAAAAAATTAAAAAAGAAACCAAAAGGCATATTTCTGTCTGTTTGTAATTCCTTTACTCACAACCACCTCCTCTCTGTTTCAGGCTACTTCTGGAAAGCTCTGAGTTCGGATGACGCTCAGCTGTGGAAGTCTGTTGAACTCCAACGCGAGGTATGATTATACGGTCTCCACTCGTGCCATGAAAACATTATTATTTGGTATTTTACTCAGAAATCCACATTTCCATTGCTGCGCTACTGTTTTTGCCACCAAAATGAATACTGGAAAGTTAAACTGCGTCAGTAATTTAAACCGTGAAACTTTAGGAGAATCTTAAGTAACGGGCAGCCCTACAAATAACCATCTGAGCATGCTGTATGATTTGTATTATGGCATATGTTGAAAAATGGAATATTTGCTAAGATAAACAATATATTATGAGGCTCACTCAAGCAGGTGACAAAATGAATTGTATTCGACTGAGGTCCGACTTCGACTGGTGTTTTTAACGCTCGTAGGGAAAAAAAAAAAAACATCTTTCATCCTCGACAAATGAAAGTGTTGAAGTGGAACCTGAGAATGAAGAAAGGAGCACTGTTAGATGACTGAACAATAACCTCTGCTCACATCCCCCCGTCCCCTCCGCCCCACCCGCCCCACCCCCGGGGGGGAGGAGAACCTGGCGTACAATTACAACTTCACACACAAAGAAGAGGCAGAGATAGGGGTGCACTTTCTGCCTTCCTCACCTCCAGGTGTTTCCACCTGCGCTGCAGCTGGAGCAGCTGAACGTCGGGTTGGGCCGTCACGTCGCTGCTCCCGTCGGACGCTCCTCGCTCCGGGTCTCCGGGAACCACACTGGCTTCTTGTTCGCTACATTCCTCTGGCAGCCAGGTCGAGCTTTGATTGACAGCTGTGGCCAGCGAGTCACAGGTACGGGCCCGGTCTTCAACCCCCCCTCCACCCCCCCTCCCCCCTCACCTCCTTTCCGTTTACACACGCACACATATCGTGTATACATCTTTTATTTTTTTTATTCCTGACCTCGCATGAACACATCGCCGCACACGCTTTTTTTTTGTGTGTGTGTGTATTTACCTATTGATGTACCAACAGCAGCCTTCATTGTCTACATCTATTCACGGACTCCATCTCATCACCTTTGTTGAGTGATGGGATTTCTTCCGTCCCATTGGCCCAGTGTAGACTTGCAAAATATTCACGTTACAGGGAGTTTGGTTTTTTTCCATCCTTGCGGAGACATTCAGCTCAGCATTTTTCAAATGCACCAAAAAAAAAAAAATCAAGGTCAATCGCAGAATTTTTGACTTGCTATAGTTGAAAAAGGGGGATACATCATTTTTTTTAATTTTAGCCTTTGTTAGTTAAAAATAACTCAAAAGGAAAAGTACTGAAATAACTGAGCATTAGTTCCAAGCACAGAAGTTAAACTGTGACATATTTTAACTTCAGATTTCGGTGTCTTTCAGCAATAATTTCTGTACTTTATTTACAAGAAAGCAAACTGTAGTCAGAGTTTAAACCGGCTCGCTGAGTTAAAGTTCATTTGATAACTTAAAGCTAATAAAGTCTGGACATTTTTAGACAACCCAAATTGGTTGTTGCTGTGTAGAAATAAGGTGACTGCTTTTCAGGAACCAGGACCCCTCCCCCCCTCTCCGTGTTTAAAAGATTAGTATGAATTAGTCCATCGCCCATCGTTGTTTATACGTGGAAACGTAGCGCTATAGACAAAAACAAAAGCTTGACAAGAATTCAGGGTGGTGGTGTCCAAGCTTCAACTCAACGACATAAAACCTGGAGCATATTTAGTCACACACAAACAGAGGTAGGCGAGGAATGGCGAGTCAGCATCACTTGGTCGACACTCATCTCTCCACCGTCCTGGGGGAGGGTGGAGGTTGAGATGGTGGTGGTGGTGGTGGTGGGGGGGGCTGGTTGGATGATGCAGGTGACCTGTCTTCCCACACGGCCCACCGAGTCTCTAAAACGCTGCGAAGCCTCGGGGAGATCAAACACAAAGCTCCCACACATCAACAAGGCCACTGTTCCCCGAGAACCTGATCATGTTTTTGTGTAAACACCCTGAAAGCCTCTCCTTTAATTATATATAAAAAAAAAAAAAAAAAGCAGGAGATTAGTGCGCTGACAGTTACCTGAATGGAGCTAATTGTGAGTCATTTCACAGAGCAGCAGAGTTGAAAATGACTGTGTTGGCTCGCGGCCCAAATGTCTCCATTAAAGGGAGCTCTGAACTGGTCTTAGTAATGGAGGAATAATCTGGCACTGATGTCGGACTCAAACAATGATCCACATGCGGTTACATTATGGCCAAGAAAAGAAAAACCGCACCTTTGAGTGATTTGAGCGCCGGCTTAGGTCATTGTTAAATCAATGAAACTCAAAGTGTTTGTCCAAGTGGGAACGGTAAAGCTTGATGAGATTTAGAAATGCGTTAATGATTACAACATTTTTCGAAAATTGCCCCGAAGCCTTGCGAGTATAAAACACGACTACCGTACAGACTGCAGATGAGTAATCGCAGGTAGTTCCATGCGTAAAAGCAATAGAAGAAATGTATTCTCAGTTTCAATCTTCACAGCTACTCCCACCACAGCTGCCTTTTTCACCAGAGTTATTATAGCCTGGAGTTAACGTGCCCACAATATAGCACATTTTTACACCAGATTACCACATTAGTAAGCTTTTAACATTAGAGCAAAGAAAAGCGAAAACGTAATAATACTTGCACAGAAATAGGAATATTTGTTTGTTCTTTGTGTTTGTTCTAAGTCAGTGTCAGTTGCATTTTTTGCAGGTTCTTCTTTTGGCATTTTAAAGTTTGACAAAAATAAAAAAAAATAAAAATCATTCTGTATGTTTAGTTTTGTCTCTCGAAAGCAAAACTTTGTGGGAGCGCTCTAAGAACAAGACTTTTTCGGACTTTTCTAAGCTGTCATGTTGAAAGGTTGAAGCAAAGAGTGTTCGTGAGTTAGTCCCAAAATATTTCCAAAATAAAGTCAAAAATTAATATAGAAAGATATTTTGCTGATAGAAAAGTTGTAAATACTTTATGTTTACAATATTTTTCAGGTTACGGTGTGAATGAAGCTTCAAAGTGGCCAACAAATTCTATCAAAGTGATTGCTTTAGTTCGAACTACACATTTATTTTCATACTTGCATGCAATATATTTATGTTTGCTTTCATGCCAGTTTCAAAAGTTCAATCTACCAATCAGCTTTCTCGACGTACAGGTCTGTACAACACGTTACTACACCCTCGACACCTTTCTCTGCAAAGCGAGATTAGTACCGTAATGTGGGATGTAATTTTCTTTTTCTGAAAATGGATTTTATAAAAGTTCTCTAGAAAAAAGTATCAATCTGGTATCAGTGTCAAAATACTGGTACTGAAAATCTCTGAACAAGAGCGAATCCTACTTCTGTTTAGGTGTAATTTGCAGCCACCAGAAAGTGCTTGTTTGATGTTTTTGCTGCCAGAGGAGGTTTGATCAAAGGGTTCATTTAGTGGGACTCAGCGGTTTCCAATAAATAACCAAAGTATTATCTAAGTTAAGGAGTTCAACTCTGTACCTGCATCTGCTGTCCTGTCTTGGATATCAATGGACTCAGCAAACCTGAGGCACCGTGCCAAAGTCGAAAACTGGCAAAAGGTTTAGGACCTTCGAGATCTTTCATCTGGTTATTGTCGGAGAGAGAGAGCGATTACTTTGCAGGGAAAAGTTTTCCACTTCCTGTGATTGTTTTGTGGTGAGCCGACCCTGAAATTAATCATGCCAGCTAAAAGCTACTGTTTCTATGTCAAAAAAGGAGACACGATTCTTCTTCTTCTCGGAAATGGAAACAAAAATATTTGTCTCTTTATTGCTACATATTTCTGAAAAATAAACAAATATTCAAGCGAAATCCTCGATGTCCACATAAACTTGTCAATTCAAGAAAAAAACATAAAACACAACAGAGATAATAAACACGACTTTGATTGCAGTATGTCCGTGGTCAGGGTTCGGAGAAGGCCTCGGTCACAGATCATTTGCTAAGTTGACAATACAAAAACCAGAGTCCATCATAACAAGTTTGATAAACGGCCTGAGCTTGTGTACAGAGAAACATAAGATCCACGTTGTGACTCGAGGCAGATACGATAAACACTGCATTTCCCTGAGACTTTCTTTTTTTGTGTGTTTTTTTTGTCGAAACTGCAATCTCAACGGCAACCGAGTGGAACCGGTGTGCGTTATCCAGTCCGGTGAAAGATGAGATAGGGTATTAACCATGGGCAGTTGGTGGGGGAAGGTACTCCACTTCCTTGCACATATATTATACAGTTATTTATGCAGAAGGGACAAACATGTAAAGACCTGAAATACGATCTTGGAAAGGTTGTCAAAAACGGCGCTATCGGGAGCCCACAGTGATGGAAATGAGTTGGACGTCCAAGGATGTAAGACATGTAAATTCCCGACAGGACTTAATTCTTTGAGAAATACAATAGCTCGACATGGATATTACTACTGTATGAAACTGCTGACAAAGGGAGTCGCGATAAATCTGCGCGCGGACGAATCAGAAACGGTCGGTTTCTTGCGGCGAAAGAGAAGACGAGATGAAATACGAGATAAACGCTCGGCGCAAAACGAACCCCTCAACCCCTGATCACAAAGATACAGTGTGAGCAACGCTTGCGATGGAGGAGATATCATCAGGTTTTGTGTTTGCCCAGTGACACCTAATACTGCTTTGTAGAGAGAAACATTTATCCTCTGGAATGCCGGAGCGATAAAACCGGATTTATGGCGAGTTATGTACGCCGAGGGGCACCGTGAGACACGCATTGCTGCGACTTAATTTACTTCTATTGTTAAAACATGTATCACAGGTACAATATCTCACATATTGTTACACATTCATAACTAAACTGTTTATGGAAAGCTATTTTTTTCCCCGTCTGAAGATGGATTCATCTCAAATGTTCCAAAGGCCGTTCTGTCACAAGTTAATAAAATAATGACGCTATGCGGAGATGTGGAAAAGTTGACTTTCAGCTGGATTTGGCAGGAAAACTCAACTTGAGACTGAACGTGAGGGGAAAATAGTGAAGAAATGTTTTGATTCACCTCTGACCTCACCCTCCTTTAAGCCTCGGGCTATTTTTTAAAAGATGTCCACCTGGAAGATTATATAGATATTTAGTCAGTAACAGCTACAAGGCAAAATGAACAACCTTGTGATCTACGGTTAAGAGACACCTGCCAGAATCTTTTTTTTTTTAAAAAAAACAATGAGTCTCTGTCGCCATCACCAGGCCAGAGTGAGAACTGTTTTTCCTTTTGCCTGCTTAAAACTAGCCTGGCGTTACCAGCGTGAACATGTGGGTCCGGCCACCTCACGTAGGGATCGTTGTTGCATCCTACGAGTTGTGAACCTTCGGTCAATTTTGCAACTATCGGATCAGCCTTTTAACTACCAAAGTTCCCTTATTGTGAAAAGAGTATTCCAGACTATAATCACAGCGGAATTAACTGAAGCCACGAGCAACAGTCTGGTGGAGCCAGGCTCGCGTAAAACTGCAGCACAAGATGGAGTCGTTGACGCCGACGTTGTTAAATCTCTTCTCCAAATTCTCAACCGCCAAACTGCCGAATTTGATGCAACAGAAATGAAGCGCAACAAATGCTAAACCCGTTTTAGTTGTAGCACCGCTGCGAGGCTCGGCCCCCTTCGGCGAATAGTCCACCTTCGAAAAATACTTCAAGATGTGGCGCCCCCTGGTGACCCTTTTGACGTGGAAAGGGTTCAAACTTTGAATCTAGCTCAACTGTTCGCAGTTGGAAAACACCTCAATCCTCGTCTTAATTATAAAAAACCTACACAAACCACTTGGAGTTACAGAAGAAAGTAGTCCAGCTGGGCGATTTTACGCACAAGACTAACGAAGAAAAATGAAATGGAAAAATGGAAGCGAATGTGCGGATGTGAGGTCAGCAATGCTGCCGGTCAGTCACGGTCAAGGACCCTCGAGGAGCCCGTCTCATTCAAGGAAGTCTTCAAGACATACAGTAGTTGAACTAGATCATCGTTAAAATGGAAATTACACGCCTTTCATGTTTCCACCTGAGCTCCACGCGAGGAAACATCCGTTATAGCCGTTTAGTCGAGATCAGACAAGATGAAGACGGCGGTGTTCGAGCAGATACGGTTCTTGGCTGATATGGAGGTTTGCTTTACGAGCATTAAAATTGCATGTAAAGCATGTCTGGGGGTTTGTCACTATGCCGACAAATACACACTTAAAAAAAAAAAAAAGCCAAAGAGAGCAGAGTGGGAGGCTCGCTCACAAAGCAGGCTTTTTATTACCGAGAACCCCACCGTCTCCCAGGGAGCACATATTTAATTACAGACGTGACAAGGAAGACATGAGGGAGTTCAAATGTAACAAATCCGTCATCCCCCCGCCTCGAGAAGAAATCGCACTCTCACCGCACAGCATGCTGTACAGATTAGCTCGGGGTCGGAAATTACAGAACATCTCCCAACCTCAGTGGAACTCGTCGGAGGAGCTTGCCAACTTTCAGGACCAGCTTCCTGCAGTCGAATGATTTCCCCCCCATTTCCCTTTCAAGATGGCTAAATAGACATGTCTGTCCACATTTTGTGTGTGTGTGTGTGTGTGTGTGTGTGTGTGTGTGTGTTTTTCTTCTAGTTTATCATACAGGAGATGGACGTTTATTTTGGCACGGTGAATGTAATTTTTAGAATAGGTTTTACTGATTCAACAAATTTTCTGGCAATAGCTTAAGTCCTCAGGCCTTTTTTTTTCTTTTTTTTTCTTTTTTTTTACAGTATTCAAACTTCAAAAATGTATCCCAGGGCACTTCATCGGCAGCAGCGCTTTTGATACCAGTGTAACTCAAGAAATGCTTACCAAGTTAAACTTTGCTTAATGGGGTGCCTCAGGGATCCATCTGCACCTCTTTTTCTTTTCTTTCCTTTACCCCCACCGGGACGCCGTTTATGATACGTGATCACTGAATCGAGGGACACAAATCAAGGGATCCCCCCTCTCCCTCGTGGGAGGTACAGTATGCGCTCGCCCAGCGTCAGCACAATTTAACAGAGGCTTTTTTTTTTTTTTCCTTTTTCATGGATGAACGTAACACTTTCAAAGCTATCATTTTCTGCCTTGACAAACACAAAATCTATGCCCACCCCATAATAATATAACTGCGGGAGGCATTTTAAAGAGGCGGCTTAATGTACAGGTTTAAGATTTACACAGTTCTCCTTAGACAGGTTCAGGCTTTTCATCTGCGTGTGATACACAGCTCTCTCACGGCCACCGCAGAGGATAACAGCCCTGACTTACTTCACACCTGAGTAAACAGATAGGAGCTGCGTAATCACTGCTGTCTGATGTATCTTTTTACAGGTAATGGTGAAGACGTGTTCACATCCTTTACCTAAAGCTGTACTAATCAATAGTTGTTGTTTTTTTATGAACAGCAGATCAAATGAGCACGTGTAATGTGAAAGTGTGGCTTGTAATGAGAAAACCCCGGTAAGAATTAACATCCAACTTTTTTTTTTGCATCTTTCATCTCGTCCTTCAGGTTTTAACTGACGTCTTCAGCGAAAACCTGTGATGATACAGTACGGTGAACAGATTGGAGGACTTTCTGCTGTTCGGCACACGCGACTATCGTTCTTCCTCGTTGTCCCTGTTTTGTTTTTTTACTGGCAACTTGTTGTAATGCGTTACTCCCGTCAGAAGGTGGCGGTAATGCACCTAAACGCTGTCTGCCAGCCGCCATTACACAAAGTAAGGAGAAGGAGAACACGTTGAGAATCCTCGATTAATAATCGAATTGTTCCGAATTGATTAAGAATGGGGTTTCTTTCCCTCGATGGTGATGGCGGCTTAAACTAAGCGCGCTGCGACCGTCTCCTAACGTTAACCATGTGTTTGTTCTTGTTACTATGACGATGAAGGGTCTGTATGCTTGTCGATGGTATTTTCCAACAATCAAATATCTGTCTTTTTGGTATTAGAACGTGTTAATGCTGAAGAAGGCAATGAAAACAAATATATATATATATATATATATATATATATATGTGTGTGTGTTGTTGTCAGAGTGATTGGAAATAGAACTGTTTTGTAGTTTCGGTATGAGGACGTGTTGATTGCTTCATTACTTTCTGTAATGTGAAAGGTATAACTGTGAACCCACAATGAAGCAGCTCCCCTCTGGTTTATGCTCATTTGTTCTTTTTTTTGTTGTTGTTGCTTTTGAACTATCTTATTATTTTGTTTTCTATTCAGTTTTTTATCGCCCGCAACTTCTCTGGCATCAACACCACATTTTCAGCCACAGCAGGCAGCAGTTTTCATCGGGAAAAAAAACAACTAACTTCAATCATTCGGTGATAGGATGACAGTGTGAAGTTTTTGGCTGTTGTTGTTGGTTTTTTTTTGCTGCACTGTGATGCATTCATGTGTGGATAGCATTGTAATGTATCTGGGTGTGGTGGAGTGAATCTACGAGATATAACACGGGATCGTTTCACCCGCTGTTCAAAAAATGCACAGAACACCCGCTGGCAGCTCTTATCAGGGTTAACAATTAGTGTTTATTGATGTAACGGAAGGAAAAAAAAGGCTTCTCAGCTGCGGACATAATCCGCCCCAAAAGTTCCTACTATGACGCAATATAGTCATTAAGTCGAGCGTTGAAGTCCAATTGCAAAAATTGCTTTCATGCCTTTTTAGTAAAGATTATTTAACCAATAAAAACCCTTTTGAGTATGTGGGCATTGTGCATGGAAGACACACACACTGTTATCTGAAAATTGAGACAACATGCTCACTCGGCAAAATTCAAATGTGTAGTCGTCTCAAGTGAACTGCTTCAGTGTTTTGAAAGCATTATTACTCGTACTCAACCCAAGACGCCATCAGTCCGACAACAAACCCCGGCGTGCCTTTCGGATCTGCAATTAACCTGCGTCGTTAAACCGAAGTCTATAAACTCTCCGTAGTACACTTCCCTGCAACTGAACCATTTTCATGGCTTTAGAAAAATGGTGCCCCCTGCTGATGCGGTAGACAACGCCGTCGTTGCAGCTTTTTTTGCCAAGTCGTTACCTTTATTTGTGACGAGGGAGCTGGTTTATTGTACGCGGTGCATCTTTTAACAACTTAGAAATGTAGTCGGAAGGACCTCGCAGTTACAAGTGGTGAATTTGGTCTTTTTCGGCCGGATTTTGGTGAGTTTTGCGACCAACGCTACATTATCTTACACACGTGAAAAGGGTGGGATTTGCAACCTCGCCACAAGATGTCACTAAAGCTTCTTCTTTACGCTGATGACAGGAACTCTTTTTTTTTTTTTTGGGCATGTTTTATTTTGGACTCACCAGTCAGACAGAAATGAGTATTTTCTGTAGAATAATAATTTAAATTGAAATAAATGGCTAAAAGAAGAGACAACATTATACTGAATTGCTATTTGAATGAGCAGTGACATCAGGAACAGATCACTTGCGGTAAAGCTGGATTTAAGCAGCGTTGGTTCTGATTTAGAGGTCGGTGTCGGACTTTGTTCATCGACAGCATCATTGTGGCTCGAATAAAGTGGTAATAGCTTCGATGTGAGTCACTGAAAATGAGCCTGTTTCATGTCCTCTTCGCTCTCAATAGCCTCTACCAATGCGGGGAAACGTGTTGGAGATCAACCAGGCATCTCATATACTCACTGATTGTTATGATCTCCGCCGGGTATTTCCATCGTCTTCTCAGGGCATGTCAGCGTAGCCCGCGGCGCAGCCGCGTTGGCCAGCACCCACGCCGCAAACCTCCTAACGCTCAACTTTAAAATGCGATTCGAGCATCGGTGTCGGCTGCTATCGTTTCTAGACACGAGCCGCTGTGATTCTTCTGTCTGTTGTCGCGCTCGAATTTAATGAGGAACCACCAACGGCGGACCAAACAAACAACTCCGACTTTGATACCGCGTGACAGGGAACTCGCCAAAAGAAAAAAAGGGGGCTGCAGATTTGAATTTTGTCTTCGAACTATCGTCCGTGCCTTCGGGTGTTTTTTGCAGAAACTCCGACTCTCAAACGTCGACGCTTCGCTGTTGAAAGGGCGTCCAAGAAAAAAAAAAAAAAAAAAGCAAAGGGTCCGGCGCGAGTGTGAAATGGGATAAAGGGGTCTAATGAACAGCAGCACACTCCGCTCGCTGCGATCTGTCACTGTCCTCCTCTCTCCTCCGCAGCCTCTGCATGCAGTTTCATATTAGTTTCAAGAAGAGCACAGACTCTCTTCATTTTCTTATCTTCACTCAGGATCCGACTGCACGGGCGAAGCAATTGGCAGTGTACGTGTACGGCAAATGAGAGCCGGCGTGGCGTACGGAGCCCCCGTCGGCAGCCGTCGAAGGTCAGGTTGTTATTGAAACGACTCCGGTTGCCGACTTTAGATTGGTTGCTTTGTGTACGGCGGGCAGTAAAGGAAGTGAATCTCTCCCTGGAAAATATTTCATGATAATCTCAGAGTGAAAGTTAAACTGACATCAGAAAAAAAAAGAAAAAAATGCAGATACACTTGAATGGTTGATTCAAGTCACCCTGAACTCAATTTAGATGCTTTTTCGCTGCTGCTGTGTCGGTTTTAAACATTCAAATCCTCGTATCGAATGGTTTGGTTTTGATGGATATTTCATCGTGTGTATCATCTCCATGTTTAATTACGTGCTACTCTGCAACATGGCCTCGCGCTTCTTTTCCGGTTCGTCAAACAGCGACAGCGACCGCTCCAGCGTCACAAATATGTGACGATACATAAAGTCACATAATTAACTATCTAATTGTTACGTTACGCACACACGGTCTGATTGTTGACTCACTAACAAACAAATGAATTCAATATTTGTAGCTGCTGCACCAGCGGTGTCACATTTTGGCATCGTTGTTTTTGCTTTGTGAGATGAAAAGGCAAGAGAAGTGGCCGTTGCCCTCTGGACTCTCAGGAAAAATATTTTCCAGATTTCCATCAACATGATTCTGCTATAAACAAGCCCATGTCCTGAGGAATAAACAGTTTTTGAGAAGAAAAAAAAAAAAACATTTTAAAAAGTCTGATTCTGTCTTGTCATGTTCTCACTGTTACTGGTGAGTGCTGATCACAGAGGAGTGTTTACTGATGCAGCAGTGACACCTGTAGGCCAGCAGTGGGATCGCATGTAGAGTGGCTTCCTCACCATGACGTACTCTTATCTTTTTTTTTTTTTTTTAACCATTATCCATTATTAATATGACATTTTTCCCATCTCAAACTCCTAATATAAAGTCAGGTTTAATGTTGCATGTTCACTTGGACTCTTGTGTGCTGCTCGGTTTACTGCACATCAAAACCAGAATAGAACAAGTCTTTCATAGTTTGCATCAAAACTTTAAATCTACAAGTGCTAATAATATATATCTACAGTGTTTGAGTAAATACCAATAAATATAACACGTCTCACACTTAATCACAGTTAATAATGTTCATTTCACACACAAATTGTAGTCAGTCTCACAAAACATATTATAATAGTATCAGCTGCTCTGTAAGCCCCAACTTTCTAATGGAACAATTTTAACCTCTATTTAAATTAACATTAAACAAAATATAAATAGAGGCTGTGCTCCTCCAAAAGGTTGAACCCATAGGCCTGTTGGGCAAACAGCTTGGTAAAACCCAGAGCTACGTTTGTAAAGCCAAGTGACCTCGAGCGGTCGAGCAAATGAAGACAGTCTGGTGTCCTGGAGAAGTTACGCAGTTCAGATGACGTCTATATAATATGGGATTTTTCCCTGCTTGGAGGAAGAGGAGGAGGAGGAGGAGGAGGGCCGGGTGGATAGTTAGATAAAAGACGACTGTTTGTTTCCAACCACAAGTCGGGGCGGGTTTTTTTTAAGTTAGATTTTTTTTTTTTGTGCCTAAACCTAATCAGGGGCGCTGATTTAGGAAACACTCCCGAGGGTCGTATTTTCAGAGTAGGAACAAACGACCTTTATGGTCGTACGGATTGGAGGACTTTTTTTTTGACTGGTAAAAGGTGATATGTCACTAGTGTCCACGGCTTATTTCTAATCCCCCCCCAGCTGGCAAGAAAAATCAGTCCTCACGGGTTTAGAAAAGAAAGTAATGCTACGATGTTGGATTGAAGCTCAAAAAAGAAACATTTTCGTTCTTTTGTTTTAGTAGTTGCTGGAAAAATGTGCTCATAAAGAGCTTTTAATGAGGTCAGCCACTGATGTTAGAGGGTGATAAGGGCTTGCTCTTGGTTTTCTGGGAAGTAGGCAATTTGTTACACCCCTATTTTTTTTCCGCAAACGATAATCTCGTACCGACGCCCGCGTAACGTACCCAAGAGCCGGAGTTTACCGAACAGAAAAGTCGAGGGAAGGCGCGCACCCCTGCAGGAAAACGGCGGGCCCTCACATCGGACTCGAGGTCGCTGGGAAAAACGCTGCTGCCCAAAAAAAAAAAAAAAAAGCAGGGATGACAATTTAAAACCCAGAAGCATGTTAAACAAATACAGACACACCGTAGATCCACCGCCGGCGTTAACGCTCGGCCGTTCACACGCTCGTTATTAGAAAAAGAGGGCAGCATTGTTTTGCTGACCCCCTCCCCCCTCCCTCAGGCGTACAATAACCTTTTTGTGGCTTGATTTTTAAAAGCCTATTCAACTCCAGTCCTGTTGCCGGAGACCGAAACAAACGATTCGCTTGTAAAAAAAAAAAAAAAAAAAGGACTAATAATTTATACCCTCCTCCTCGACAATGTTTCTCCGCGACCCTTCGAGGATGAGAGCGGATTCACCCTGAAAACGGCGCTCAAGTGCCGCCGAATGAAGAGACGATGATCATCGTCTCGTTATCCGTCCTGGTTTTTAATTTAAGTGAAGGTTAAATCTGACTTGATTGTCCTTTTTTTTTTCGCTGTCAGTTCACTCGGGTCAGATCCCATTTCCGTACACTTCACAGGAGACAGAACACGGTGCATGAATTGCTGCTTTGGATTACAGCAGCCCCCTTCATCTTCCCATTGACGCCCGTATTTGATCTTTATGACCGAGCTTTGACTTTACAATATGTTGATGGATTTTATGAGAGTAGTCACTGTAACTTGGCACTGAGCTTTTTTTTTTTTTTTGGGGCTTTTTTTTTTTTGGAGCATAGGAAACGATTCGGCCTTTGATGGTCTGAAGTAATCTTATTGAGGGGATTTCACTTTTCTGACGTCTGTCGGCCCGCTCTAAATGTTTCCTCATCAACGGAGCCAAAGATAACGTCATTTCACTTTTATTTTATCGTCCTCATAGTTTTGCTTACATCTTTCTACGCAGCTTCAAAAGAATATACGTTTTGGTCATCATCAACAAATGAGAGCTCAGGTGGTAAATAACATTTGATGCAGCAGCCGTATTCTTATGTCAAAAGCATTTTTTTTTGATCAGCCTGAATCACACGTTGAGCTGCAACCTGGTAGAACTGGTAGTTTGATCCCTGCTCGGTCTTTAAGCAGGATATACGGCTTTGTCATAAAAATGCGGCTTGAACTTTGAAATAAGAAGAAAAAGGATGAGATCTGAAACGCTTTTTTTTAAGGCCTCTTCTTTTCTTTTTTTTCCTTCTTCCTTTTGTGCTTTGCAACCCGGCGGAGCATCGGGCGCCACCGACTCTCGGCGGATCTGATTCGATCTGATTGGAAACCCGCCGACACTGCGTCCCGCCCACCGATAGCCGCAACCTGACTGCACCACAGGCCTGTCAATCAAACAGACACGCCCCCCCAAAAACACAGTTATTCAAGGCCTATTTTCTAATTAATGACAGGAGTAATAAGAAGGAACAACTTGAGCTAGAAAAACCAAAATAACTTACGAAAGGAATGTACTGACTTTGAATGTTACGACAGAATTTGAATAGAAGTCTACGGAGCCGGATCCTTTTTGGCGCCGACCTCTAGTGGCACTCGGTGGTATTGCAGTTTAAGGCGCTTCTGCCTCGGAAGCTACGTCCACTTTTACGTACAGTCTGTTGTAAGCACACAAGTGCGACATTTGAAACGCAGCATAAATCCATGTCTGTGTGTTGGGACGCACACACAATGTCAGCAGATGAGAAGAGTGACATGAAGTGAAAACCGTAGGACGAGGAAAGGACATTAAGCCTGAAGGATTCGATGCAGAGCAACTCAAACAGTCACATGTTTTTCATATTACGACGTGACGTCAAGCAGCAGACAGCTTTACAAACCCAACGAACGGGCCGCTGCACAAGTCGGCTCAACTTCCACTCTGCTACTGTATTCGAATGTGCTTCTCTCCCACGTCAAGAATTTAAGGCTCGGATCAGTGACAGCGCATAAAAAAGCCATCCGTCAGCAGAAGGCAATTACAGCTCAAACATAACAACAACTTGATATTTCTATCAAAAGCATCCTGAGAGCTCCTGGCTTAGCCGGTGTAATCAGGTTAGCCGAACGTCTCCTGCGAGGAAGTAATCTACTTTGATGCTCTGTCTGCTACCAAAACATTGAATCTGTGTCAGTCTGAACAGCAACCACCAGTCCAGCCCACTCTGTAATTCAATTACACCAGTTGACTCACGTCCTACTTAACGTCCAGGCGGCCAACGGCCTGATTACGGAAGCCACAAATTGTCAAATACCGAACCTGAATAAACATTTATGTCTCTCAAAAACCAGGAGGGCTGTAATTATTCCCCCGTAATGTTATTCTGCAGGGTAGATGAAGTGCAGTGCAGGAGTTCAGCGGCCGGTTTCATTTCTCAGATCATCAACACAGAAATTCAAACAGTTCCTCGTCCTGCAATTAGACTTTTTCGATTGCACTCGTTTGACCTGAACCTCAACCTTCTCTCCAGAGCCGTGTAAACAGTCCTTAAAGGGGTGTTTCTGGAAATTATCATTCAATACATTCTCTGTGATCATTCCCCCGCTGCGCAAACAATAAAGACAGCGCAGATCATGTTCACAAGCAAATATTTGGACGTGTCCAGTTTTGTTTTTGTTTGTTTTATTTGTCACAGTTATTTACTTGAAACTACAGACATAATCTGCCTTTTTTTCTTTTTTTGCATTTTCTATTTCACGTCAGTTTACGAAATGTGAAACTGCGAGATGGACGCTGGTATTCGAGATGCAAAGCATATTTAAAGGCATATTCAAATGTTGTTGCTGGTCTAAAAAACTAACTTCATGAACCAATAAAACCACCAAACACAACATTTCATGCGGACTACTCTTACTGACTGCGTATTAACAGATTACTGCTTTGTAGATTTAATTTTATTCAAATGAAAATCTGTTTAAGTTTACTGTAACTCTTTAAATCAGCATTTTCAGATAAATTAATTAAAGAGAATTTAGCATTTTCACACGACGAGACAAATTTTGAGAAGTTGGCGGTAACTTGTCATTGAATGTACTTTGTAACATAAATTAATTCAATGGCAAAACACTGACTTTGTGCAATTTCCACATGAAACATAAAACAGTCAGCTGAATGAGAACATTTCCAGTCATGCATCTATCTATAAAATGTCATAAAGTTATGTTTCATAAAAATAACTTTTAGACAAGATGTAATTTATTTCATTCTAACCCCTAATTTATCCAAAGACTGTTCTACCAGTGTATATTTTTCTATTTATGTCACCCCTCCTCTGGATGAGTTTTCTGCTCATAAATGTGTTTTGTAGCCAACTTAAACTTTTTTTTTTTTTTTTTTTTTTTAAAGCTGTTTATTTATAAAATGGTTTCTGCCGAAAGTAATTTTGGAAAATGCAAAAGGGCACATAGAACTTCACTTCTCAAATATAAAACAGCAAGTTATCTATCTATTTACGAATAATTTACAGTAATGGATAACTTGTATTTGAGTCTTTTGAAACATCATCTTTAGGATGTTGATGCTAAATTTGAAACAAATAGAAAGAAAAAATGCTTTGGCTCAACACACCTCAAAAAGTTTACGTTTGTGGTTTCTCCACTCAAAAACTGTTTTTTTTTTAATACTTGGACATGTTTTTCAGATTTAACAAGCACATCTATACGGTTGTGATTTTGTTTTCTGTGTCACAGTTTTGGATTTAAATGTCTTGCCTCCTGCTCTTTAGAGAGTTTACTGAAATACTGTACAGTAAATATGTTGTTAGGAAGGACCAGAACATGGGCCACTAGATGGTGCTACTTACCCATGATTGTGAAGCTCCCTGCACCTTGCACTAAATGCAAATATCCCACCTGATATTATGAGTTCTGGGATAAAACGACAAACAAATGAAGTCCTGATAGACACCTGATTATAATTGAGAATTATATACTTTCAAATAATTCGTTTTATAATTCTTTTTGATTATTTTCCACAAAATGACCATTTACATGAAGTATTTCTCCTACATTAAGTTGCAGTACAGATTTTTTCTTTAATATGTGTATCCAAAATTGGCTACATTTGGTTTTCTGTGATACATTATTGTATTTTTAATCATTTTTGTTCTTTATAAAAGTCCACTTTTCAAAACAAAAAAAGTCTTTGCCAGAAATGATTGTAAAGTTCACATTGTTGTAGCTTTTAACTTCTTATTCTCCGTGTTAAAAATGGAAGAATACTGTATTCCTTTTGTAAAAATACTCCTTTATTGTGGGTATGCTTTGATATTTTTGCAAAGAGTATCTATCACATTTTTACAGTTTCTTCTTCTTTTTTTTTCTACAGGAAACAGAGTGACTTTTACTTCCTCAGCTGGTTGTTCCAGATCAGTTTTAACGCACAATAATCTGATATTCACCTAATTAAAACGCTCTCGTGGCATCCTCACCTGTCTTACTTTGATTGACAGCCTCTTCCACGAGCGGGGAAAGCGGGCTGTGCTGCACAATGGCAGGAGGGAGGGGGTAGGGGGGGGGGGGGGTTGAAAGGCGGTGGGAGGGCGGGCAGGAGCACCGTTATCCAATGGGATCAGGGATGGGAGGGAGTTTGCCGAACTGCAGCTTTGTCCGAAGTTACTGGGACTCCTGAGCACAATATGACTGAAGCGTCTGCACCGTTATTCCACGGGACGGTGCGTGGGCTCAGCCGCCTGCACACACACTCTGCAGCACCGCTGACTTACGACTCAACTCTGGATAAAAGTCTTTTTTTTTTTAACTGCATCTCTGAGGAGCCAGGAACTTTCTTTTCTTTCCCCCCCTCCCTCTTTAAAAGGATTGTCCGATTTTTTTTTTTTTTTGTCCTAAAAAAGGGCTGTTTGAGGAGTTGAAATGAAACTTCCCTGATCTGCAGGAGTCATTCTTCTTCGTTTCAGAGGATTTTTCTTTCAGTGAAGCAGGATAGAAGAACACTTCTGGAGTACTTTGGGACGCTGATTAAGTGCTTTGAGACAGCCGTCGCTGGGTTTCCCATTGACTTTTTCTTTTTTTTTTTTTTCTTCCCCTCTGCACATTCTCTGGAATATACAATGCTTTAGTGACTCGTCCAGCCTCAGTGAAGTTGATGCATCATCGGCATGGACTCTGTCTGAGAAAGGTGGACTGGCTAAGTGACCATGGCGCTCGCAGGTAGGGGCTCATCGGGCCGGTTTCATTTGTTTCTACTCGTGTTGTGGACTCTGTCGCGGTTCTCAGCGTCCAGCCAAGTCCGACAAGAGTTCCAGGTCCTGGAGGAGCAGCCCGTCGGCACCTACGTGGGCACGATAGAGACGAAGCCCAGCTTCACGTACCGCTTCAGCGAGAGCCACAAACTTTTTGCAATCAACGGCACCACGGGGGTCATTTACACCTCGGTGGTGATTGACAGAGAGGTTTTGCAGAGTGATGTCATCAACGTCGTGGTGCTGTCCAGCCAGCCCACCTACCCCACGGAGGTCAGGATTGTGGTTTTGGATATTAACGATAACTCCCCGGTGTTCCCGGACGCGTCGTTCGTGGTGTCTTTCAAGGAGGACGCCAGCAGCGGCAGGCAGGTGATCCTGGACACCGCCACGGACTCCGACATAGGAAGTAACGGAGTCGATCACACCACGTACAGAATAGTGAAGGGAAACGAGCAGAGGAAGTTTCGCCTGGATATTACAGTCAATCCGAGTGGAGAGGGGGCATTCCTGCACCTCGTCTCCACCGGAGGCTTGGACAGGGAAGTCACTCCCTCCTACCAGCTCCTGATCGAAGTGGAGGACAAAGGGGACCCGAAAAAGTTTGGCTACCTGCAAGTAAACGTCACTATTCAGGACATAAATGACAACCCCCCTGTTTTTGAGCAAGACCAGTATCAAACCAGCGTGTTTGAGGATGCAGCAGTAGGTTCAAGTATCCTGCAGATCACAGCCTCAGATCAGGATGAGGGAGCTAATGCTGAAATCAGGTACTTTTTAGATGAGGGGACACCTTTCCAAATTGACCCCAAAGCAGGCACCATTATTATAAAAGAAGGTTTGGATTACGAGAGTAAGAAAGAGTATTCCCTGACTATTCATGCGGTTGATAACGGGGGTGCCGTCTCTGTCGGGCAGGACAGAAGCCACGATCAAACTTTTAGACGTGAACGACAACGACCCCGTGGTGAAGTTCAGGTATTTCCCCACCACTTCTAAATTCGCCTCCGTGGATGAAAACGCACAGATCGGCACGGTGGTGGCTCTGCTCACCGTCTCGGACTCGGACTCCCCCACGGCTAACGGCAACATATCCGTTTCAATCTTAGGAGGCAACGAGCAGAGACACTTTGAAGTGCACGCGTCCCCCGTGCCCAATTTGAGTCTGATCAAAGTGGCCAGCGTGTTAGACAGAGAGAGGATTTCCTCCTACAACCTGACCGTGTCCGTGTCGGACAACGGCAAGCCCGTGGCGAGGTCCTCCTTTGCCAGCCTGGTTATTTTTGTGAACGATATCAACGATCACCCGCCCATATTTCAGGAAACGCTGTACAGAGTAGATATCAGTGAGGACATACCGAAAGGCAGCTACATTAAAGGGGTCTCTGCAACAGATGGCGACTCTGGGCAGAATGCCAACCTGCGCTACTCCCTGGTGTCTGGAAACGCTTTGGGCTGGTTCTCCATCAGTGAAAACAGTGGTCTGGTTACCAGCGCTGCTTTGTTGGACAGGGAAATAGCATCTGAAATTGTGCTCAACATTAGTGCCAAAGACCAGGGGCTGCAGCCCAAGATTTCTTACACTAAACTGATAGTCAACATCACTGACGTGAACGACCAGGTGCCTACGTTTACGCAGAGCATGTATCACGTCTCCCTGGTGGAGCACGCTCCCGCCGGCACCGAGCTGGCGGCGCTGTCCGCCTCGGACGACGACCTCGGGGCCAACGGGACCGTCCGCTTCTCGTTTGACACGGAGACTCCGGCCGGCGTCCAGGAGCTGTTTCGGCTGGACGCCGCGTCGGGGCGGTTGAGCGCGGCCGCGGACCTGGACAGGGAGGACCGGGCCTCCTACCTGCTCCACGTCCGTGCGGTAGACGCCGGCAGCCCCCCCCTGCACTCTGTAGGCAGAGTCAACATCACCCTGTGGGATATCAACGACAACAGGCCCGTCTTCTACCCCGTGCAGTATTTTGCCAACGTGAAAGAGAACGAGCCCTCGGGTTCTTATGTAACCACCGTCTCCGCCACGGATCCCGATTTGGGCCGAAATGGCACGGTCAAATATATAATTACGGCCGGAGACGCGTCCAAATTCCGCATTAATAGCAACACGGGGAAAATTACCACGCTGGTGCCCCTGGACAGGGAGGAGAAAACTGCCTACCAGCTGCAGGTGACGGCAGCAGACGGCGGCGGCCTGCGCTCGCACACGCAGGCCATTGTGACTGTAACTGTCATAGACACGCAGGATAACCCTCCGGTCTTCAGCCAGAGAGTTTACAGCTTTGTCATGTTTGAAAATGTGGTCATCGGGACAGTCATAGGGACAGTGTCAGCCACCACGGTCGATTTGAACACAAACATTTCCTATCTCATCACATCGGGGGACCAGAGGGGGCTTTTCGCTGTGAACAGCGCGGGTCAGATCACAGCGTCCAGTCAGATAGACAGAGAGGAGCAGGGCTTTTATCAGCTGAAGGTCGTGGCCAGAGCCGGGGAGATCACGGGGGAGGCCTTCGTTAACATAACTGTGAAGGACCTAAATGATAACGCCCCTCATTTTATCCACGCCGTGGAGCACGTGAGCGCGGTGGAAAACTGGAGCACGGGTCACGTGATATTCCAGGCCAGAGCCTCGGACCCCGACGAGGGCACGAACGGCGTGGTGGTCTACAGCCTCAAGCAGAACCCCAAGGGGCTGTTTCACATCCACGAGAAGCACGGCCTCATCACGCTGACGGGGCCGCTGGAGGTCACGACGAGCTCCTACGAGGTCGAGGTCACGGCGTCGGACACGGGAGTCCCCCGGCACACCTCCAGCCTCGTCCTCATCGTCAGCGTTTACGACGTCAACGACAACTCGCCCATGTTCGACCAGCTCTCGTACGAGGTCATCATCCTGGAGTCCGAGCCCGTCAACAGCCGCTTTTTTAAAGTGGAGGCCGCCGACAAAGACTCCGGCCTCAACGGGGAGATTATGTATGACATCGCCGGCGGCAACACCGGTGACGTGTTCGGCATTTTTCCCGACGGGCAGCTGTACATCAAAGCGGAGCTGGACAGGGAGATCCAGGACCGGTATAACTTGGTGGTCGTGGCCAGAGACAGGGCCGTGGAGCCGCTGAGCGCCACCGTCAACGTCAGCGTGATTCTGGACGACGTGAACGACAACCGGCCTCTCTTCAACAGCACCAATTACGTGTTTCATTTTGAGGAAGAGCAGAAGAGGGGGTCGATCGTCGGGCAGGTTTTCGCCGAGGATAAGGACTTCGGCCCGAACAGTGAAGTCAGATATACGTTTGAGACTCCGCAGCCCAACTTCGAGCTGAACGCCATCACCGGGGAGTTGACCAGCACGCTGCAGTTGGACCGCGAGTCGCTTGTGAGACAGAGAGGCGCCGCCGTGTTCAGCTTCGCGGTCGTCTCGTCAGACCAGGGTCTCCCCAAGCCCCTCAGAGACCAGGCCAAAGTGCAGGTTTACGTTCAAGACATCAACGACAACCCGCCGAAATTCACCAAAGACATTTACCAGGCCTCCATCTCTGAGTCGGCCCCGAACATGACACAGCTGCTGCGGGTGTCGGCCTCAGACGTGGATGAGAACAAAAACGGCCTGGTTCGTTATCGCATCGCCGAGGGCAACGAGGAACGCCAGTTCACGATTGAGAGCAGCTCCGGACAGGTGACTTTAATCGGAAAGCTCGATTATGAATCTACATTCTCTTATTCACTAAAAATCATAGCTGTCGATGCCGGAGCCGTGCCCTTATCCTCCTCTTGTATGCTGAGTATCAGCATCCTGGATGAAAACGACAACTCCCCCTCCTTCCCTAAATCCTCCCTGTCCGTGGACGTCCTGGAGAACATGAGGATCGGGGAGCTGGTGGCCTCCGTGACCGCCACCGACGCCGACTCGGGACAGAACGCCGACATAACGTACAGCATCACGGCCACGAACAACCACGGCACGTTCAGCATCAGCCCCAACACCGGCAGCATCTTTTTGGTCAAAAAGCTGGACTATGAAACTCAGTCGTTTTACAAGCTCAACATCACCGCGAAGGACAACGGGAGGCCGGCGCGCTCCTCGTCCATCCCCGTGGTTATTCACGTCAGGGACTTCAACGACAACCCTCCCATATTCACCCCCGGGGACATTTTCAAATCCATCCCTGAAAACCTCCCCCTCTCTGCCTCCGTCATGACCATCGCAGCTCACGACACAGACGCAGACATCAACGGGGAGCTGGAGTACTCTATTGTTCAGCAGATTCCTCGGGGAAGCCACTTCAACATTGACCCGAGCTCCGGGCTCATTTACACCAACAGGGAAATCGACAGGGAATTCTCCAACCTGTTCGAGCTGACAATAAAAGCCACCGACCAGGCAGTTCCTGTTGAATTCCGCCGATTTGCCTTAAAAAATGTCACAATATGGGTCACGGACCAGAATGACAATGTTCCCAGTTTTGTGTCCCAGAACGCCCTGGTGGCCGAGCCCAACATCGTCATCGGCTCCATCCTGACAACAGTGTTGGCCTTCGACCCCGACGACGGCGCCAACGGGGAGGTGGAGTACGAGCTGGTGGATGGAGACTCGGACACGTTCATCATGGACAGGTACAGCGGGGACATTCGCCTGGCCTCCCAGCTGGTCCCGTCCCAACTCATGTACACCCTCGCCGTGTCCGCCACCGACCACGGCACCGACCGCAAGACCTCCAGAACCGAGCTGACCATCCTCCTGCAAGGGATGGACGGGCCCGTGTTCTCCCAGCCCAAATACATCACCATCCTCAAAGAGGGCCAGCCGCCGGGCACCAACGTCATCTCCCTGGACGCCTCGAGTCCGAGAGGCTCCGCGACCAAAGTGGAGTATTTCATCGTGGCGGTGCGCAGCGGCGGGAAAGCCGTGGGACGCCTTTTCACCATCGGCCGCCACACGGGAGTGATACAGACGGCCGCGGAGCTGGATCGAGAGCAAGGGTCCGACCTCTACCTGGTGGATGTGTACGCCATCGAGACGGACGCCAGCCAGCCCAGAACACAGCGTGCTGAGGTGAGTACACTGCTGACTTCTCTGTTCCCCACAGGTACTGGAAATCCACCTTATATTGTGCACTATTTGATCTGTTTGGCAGGGAAAAGGGGCATGAACTCACCCACTGGCACTTGTCAGAAACATTTGGATGAAATAAGTGAAATAAGATCAAGGTTTAAACTGGGGGGGAGAAAAAAAAAAAAAAAAAAAAAAAAAAAAAAAAAAAAGGTGGTGGGGGTGGGAGGGGCGGGGTTGAGACTGTCCAAGTCAGACATAAAACAAAGCCACCTATTTCATTTGTCTGCTCGTTAATTAAATTCCTCTTTTACACAGCTTGGCATTAAATTAAATTGTAATTTTCTTGGCCACGAAGGCCTTGTTCTCTGGCATGATACCTTTATTGTTCCCATTTCCCCAAAAAAACACACTAGCCATAACAATTAATCTTGAATGTGCCTCCTTTTAATAGTGGAGCAGCCTGGGAGAGGAAATGAGTGTTGCATGTCTTCCGCACGAGCTCCTCTCCTGTTTTCACGAGTCGGAATGTTCTTATCAGCGGTTATGAACTGCACAAATCAACCAAAAAAAAAGGGACCACTTTTTAATTTCCCCCATTGCAGACATAAATCAGTCAAGGCTTCTGTTTCAGTTTTAAGACCAGTGATGGTTTCTTCAGTGTCCCGAGTTAAAAAAAAAAAAAAAAATGAAATAAAAGGGAGAGTAATTCATACGGCGCTCCACTGCAGGTATGCATCATCAGTGCCAGTATTACTTTGAGCCTTTGAGCCTGAGGCTGTTTTGGCACTGGGGTGGTCTTTGGGGTGCCTTTATACCACCGAGAACTCCTCCACAGGCAATAAGTGACCATTAAATTCAGGTGACCTCTTAAGACTTTGTGAAAAGATGCTGAGGGCAGTGAGAGTGAAATTTAAGCTGTCCATCTTTTTCAGGCTTCCCCCCTTTTAAAAAGAAAAAAAAAAAGTGGAGTAAAATTCTCTGAAGTGTAACGTGGGAACCCCTCTAAGCCCAGTTTGGGTGGTGAAGGCCTCACCGTGAGTCAAATGAAAAACAAATGTGAGTCTGTATATGCTTTGGAAATTTGAACTGTGACTTGCATTGTTATTCCAGACTTGATGACATATGACATAGTTCATATAAAAGAGAAAGTGTGAGCTGCTTCTCTTTTCATGAAAGGTGTTTTGTGTTTAAAAAAAAAAAAAAAATGGCTGATGTGAGAGTTCAAGACTGAGCAGGATGCCTTTGACAGTTGTTATTGATTCCTTTTCAACCGCCCGCACATATTTAAACTGAAATCCAATCCGCCAATCAGTTATTCGTAGACACACTCGCATATTATTGAAATCAAGGATTACTTGGCAAAATCGTGTTAGCAAAGTTAACCTAAAGGCTTTGCCCGGGCCCAAATGGGAATATCAAATGTTCTTTCACTTTGCCTGCAGCGAAAATGTCAATCTGCTTTCCTGCACACTCTAATGTCGAAAGCTAATGAGAGAATATATAGAGCCTCGCTGCTCCGTTCCCAAAAAACGTTAAACTCTTAGATTGGTTTCACGCTAAGTCTGAACTTTCTCACCCCTTCGGAGAGATGACTTTACCACACCACCTGGCTGAGCAGTCGATCTCCCCACTTTGAGAAGCGTGAGATCTAATAACTCGGAGGAATTCAAAATCACCCTCTGCATTTGGAAATATTGCCATGGGATTTTTTTTTTTTTTTTTTTTTTTGTCCTGCAATGCAAATGGTCAGTGGTGTTTTTTTTTTTTTTTTTTTTCTTCTTCTTTTTATTGCTTCATTTTCAGCAGCACCAACATTAAACGGGTTGTACTCCGCTCCGTCAATGGGACCTTGAAGCCCGGTGTGGCGCACGATAGTGTAAACCTTCAGACTTAGACTAATGTTTTTCCAGTGCAGTGTTTATACACCAGATACCCGGTAGCAACTGGGGGATTATTTCCATCCCTGGGGTTGTGACCCTTTCACATTCTCCATTTTCCCCATTGATTGGCTGCATAAGGGGAAAGCTGGCATTTTTTAAAAAAAATTTCTCTCCCCCTCTGCTGTGAACAATGTGTGATATTTTGGGGAAAAACTCAAAACAAAGGGAATTTGGCTGGAAGTGCTCTGTCGACGGTCGTGATCTTGACTGTCGGGTTACATCTGGGTCACGTAGGGCCGAAAGTCATATTTAGTTGTTGTAGTTTGGTGTTTGGAATGTTTGTCGACATGACTTCATTACCCAGGAATCATTGTGTGTCTTCCTCTCATTTCCTAGTTTGGGTAAATATGTTGGAAAAAAAAAAAAAAAAAAAAAAATCCTGGCAGCAGTTGTATCTATTGTTGGTGAATCCAGATTCCATTCATAGTTTGAAAGAGGATGTTTTTTAAATTTATTTTTTTTAAAATTCACTCCAAGTTTTGCTTCATCACATCCTGCAAATGTCCTTGTTTAGAGGGGGGTAGTGAAGCCCCCTCCCCCGCCCCCCCTCCTCCTATAACCCATAATTCATACCTGACTTTACTCTGTGGCAGACTTCTCTCATTGAACTCAAAGTAGTGGTTTCATTTGAGGTCATGAGTGACGTGGCAGCAGGTGTCCCCCGTCAGCTGTTCGAGACAAAACACCTGCACGTCACTGTTTGGGGTTCATGTGTGAACGTCCGACAGCGAAATCATCTTTTAGTTGTTGATGTAAACTAATAAATGAGGAAAAAATAAGTGTAAAGGTCAATCTCAGAAGTAGCTATAGATCTACATCCACAGATTATTGATTTATTATGAATTACTCTGTTTTTTTGGGGGTTTTTTTTGGATTAGTTGTTTGGTCTATATAATGTTAAAATCAATCATGGCAGTTTGAGAAAACTTTTTTTTTTTTTTTTTTTTGCTTTAATTCAAATTAATAGCAAATATTCCTGTTTCACAGGAAGTCTTAAAGGGATACTCCACCCCCCCCCCCCCAAAAAAAAAAACCCAACGCAATTTTAGTATTAAAAAGTCAAAATGTAAAAAGTTTCTTGTTTCATAGAAGAGGAAAGCAACTGTAGTTTCAAATGCTGCTGTGTTGGTCTCCTTGGTCATTTTGTTAAAGTATGGCAATGTACCTTTTAGTTTTTATATAATTTACGAGAATTGAATTCTGGGATCTTTTTTTTTTTTTTTTTAAGAGTTCTGGACATAAAGCAGCTCCGCTATAGGCACAGTTTTACTTTTCAGAGTTGGTTTTCTAAATCTTTCCAGACTTATGCATTACATCATTGTTAAGAGTAATCTTGAATTAAAAAAAAAGAAAAAGAAAGCTCATCCTGCTCTCTGTTTCTTATCCTCCCTGTTCTCTCCCTTTCGTCTGCCTCCTCCTCACAGTCAAACCCCGCTGCCCCTAAAGACCCGACTGCTACAATTGTTTTCTTAAACTCACTGTGAATCAAAATGAAGTGTTTTTTTTGCGTTTTTCTTTTTTTTTTTTTCTTCGAGGGGCCCTCGCGCGCCACATCAGTCCTTGCCCCCGTCCTCTTTAAGGCATTGTTCCCTCCTTGAAAGTAAACACAGACGGGCCTTCCTTTTGTTTTTCCTTCTCCGATAAAGCCTTTGCGCTGCCACCCACACCCTCCCCGGCCCACGGTTTCAGGAGGCTTTCTATTATTTATTTTTTGGCGTCTCTGCCAGCTTCTTGCTTCGGCAGATTTACGAGCGCGTACGGACGAACCCTGTCTGCAGGCTTCTCCTCCCCATCTCCTCTCCTCGCCGGTCAGCCGGACGCGTACGAGAGAGCCCGTTCGGACCCGCGGGCCCGGAGACAGAAGCTGGTGTTTTTTTGGGGAGGGTTGTCGGGGTCGTGTCAGACGGTGTTATTGGGAGTTGTGGGAATGGAGGAAGAGGTGGGGTTGTGGTGAAGTGTCAGACGCGGGCTAGCACTGCAAAGACTCATGGGAAGGGAGGCTGCACGGTTCAGGATCACGTCCTTAAAGAGATGAGGGGTGGCTCTGCTCACCTGCAGCTTTTTGGACATCAATGCACAAATTAGTGTTGATCTCTGTTGCTTGCTGATACTTGAAGCTCCATTATATTCGTCACCCTCTTTCTCCGTTGAGCCAAACATCTTTTGTGTCTGATTCGTGAATCTCACTGGCAACATACTTCAAAGCCTTTCTGCTTTTTCTTCCTGGCTTTCCCTGTGGTTTTTCGGTGATGCTGAAGCTCCTCTGACGTGAACTCAGAGCGAAATGTGATGATTAGAGCATCGGAGGTTGTAGAGAAGAGAAGAGAGGAAAAAAAACAAAAACCCTCGCTGAAATACAAAACCTGCAGAGGCAGCTGGGTCAGCGAGGCCGCAGAAGAAAGGTCATGTACAGATGGATGATATGATACCGATGCTGGTTTGAGTTTGTGTATCTGTGTCTGTGTGAGAGGGTATTAATAAAAATTAAAATATTGATTGACTGCGGTTTCCAGAGGAAAGGCTGGACGGTGACACCGATATCTCCCCGAGCTGAGCAGTTAGTGTTCTTTGTTGAATGAAACTGAACAAAAAAACAACCCCCCCCCCAAAAAAGGGCTTTGATTACATTTGATTCATACACTAGTTTGGTTTTGAAATTTCATGTTCCTCTGAAGGCACATTCTTTTACTAGAGCTGGATGAGGAACGATGCAGAACAAACTGCATAACTTGTGTATTGTAATTCATGGTCTAATTATTTCAAGTGTGTCTTGCGCACATGTGCTTGAGGGGAAAAAAAAAAAGAAAAAAAAAAAAAAGGTCCCAGCCGTAACCGAGGTCGTAACTCACGCGGTAATCTGGCCGGACACGCGCTTTTCGAAAGGTGACTCGTCCTCTCGGCTCTCCCGGTAGGTGGTCCCGTTTCAGGAGGGCAGGGGAGGGGGGGAGGAGTTCAAGGGGAGGAGGATGGTTGAACCTGCGAGGGGTGAACTGAGGAGGGCCGGTCGTCTCGGAGCATCTGTCCGTTTTACGAGACGCCGTCGCCATAAAAATTGAATAAACATTCAGTCATGCATCGATGCGTGCAAGGGAATGCAGCCAGAGACACACACACACACACACACACGCACACACACACACACACACACACACAAACACACAAACACAAACACACACATTGACCACAAGTTCAAACTAACACAGACTCTTTTCTGGAGTTTAGGAGAACATTAAAATGGTAGCAGCAGTCGGAGTGATTCAGTTTCATTTAGATTATTGGGATACTGCAGATTCAGCATGAGCCTTAATGAAGTCCGTGCTTTATTGTCTGCCTTTTTTTTATTGTTCTGGACTGTTTGTTAGTGTTTGTCTTGTTCCATTTATTTTGTGGCTTCTTGTGACTTTGTTTGGAAAAAGTGTTGAACAATTCCGGCTGCTCTCCAACTCAACAAAACGACCATCGGTGATGAATATCGAAGTTGCTGTGTGTGTGTGTTTTATTCACTGGAGTGGCTTCTCACCTCTAAAGTTTCAACTGTAGTTGGCTTTCTCACGTTTCTCTCACATCTTAATGTCTTTCTCAGCGACCGGCTCAGCTCATAATACAAATTTGTCGAACTCACGGCTGAAAAGTCAGGAAAGGGGATCATATTGTTCTGCTGGTGCCACCTTCCATAAAGTTAAGCCGACCGTCACTTTAGTAATGAAAGAGCAAAACTAAAGTCCAACTTTTTTGTTGTTTTTTTGGTCAGGAGCCACAGACGCGGTCAAATCCCACAATTCACTTCACTTTTCACTATTTAACTGCCAACATAGCAGCACATGACTGAAGAGTCAAATTCAGTGTTCATGGCACATTATTTCCATGTTGGCTTTGTTTTACGTTCAACACGCGCAAAATATAAAGTGTTTATGATTGCTTGATGATATGATCGAGATATTGATACTAAAATTACGTGAAGCTCATTTGATCAGTGGTTCCCAGCCTTGACCTTAATTTGACCTCTTCAAGTGTCTGCTTGAGAGTAAAGTAAAAGCCGCAGTTACCTTCTTCCTCGCTGTATTTGAAAACTTAAAGGTGCTAATATTGATCCCAATAATTTACAAGTAAAGATTTACCTGAATTTTGTGAAGTAGAAATAAGATGTTCTCAACTTGACTATTCTTCAACACAGCGGCTTTTATGAAAAGAAAAAAATGGTTCCGTAAATAGTTCTGTTACTCTTGTGATCAAACAACATTACTCTGAAGCTCAATTCTGAGGCTGCTCTGTAAATAGTTTTCTATTAAATACTATATTTAGCAATTTCTGACCAACCCATATCAATTTCGGGTTTAAATGAAGAACTTCTGGCCAGTCCCCGCCCACTTCCGGTGTAAGCACCGCCCACTTTGGGTGAGGCCCCGCCCCTCCACTGGTTTAACCGATTCAGATAATGGTGAACTCGCCCGTCCCTGCTTTTAATCATCTGACGACCCCACAAATTCATCTTGTGAGCCGGTGTTCCCAAATATCCATAAAACGAGCATTTTTTTGTTTTTTTTTGCTTCATCTAATTCTCCAAAATTCTCCGATCTAAAGTGTCGCGTTTCGGTCCCGCAATCGGTCAAATCCAGAGTTTGTCCCGGTCTAGTGAAAGTAAACCGCGCGCCAAATGACCTCTTCAGAGATCTCGGTGGTATTGTGTTCACTTCGTAGCACTCACTGTATTGTCCTCTTGCGGCGAAGCGAATTGTCCCGGTGCGGTGACCCCACCCTGCTTTAACCAAACAGGTTCCAACTAATTATTTACCCGTTCTATTTTCAAACACGGTTTTCCGCTAAATCATCTCGGCGAAGGAGGGGAATGTACACGTGCATTGGAAGAAAAAAAGCCTCTGGGCCCCTGCGGTTCGGCTGTTTTCTCCCCCCTTTTGATGCCTCATGCAAAGTCGATGCAGAACTTCGGGTTAGAATAATAAATGAATGTGGCCAGAGCCGTGCACGCTCCATCGGGGTTTTGCATCGTGGCGTTTATTTTCACATCGGAGATACATTTCTCTTGTTGTGTGACTTTGATTGCTGTGCCTCATTTGGGTTGAGTTGGGGGGAGGGGGTGGGGGAGGAGGGGAGGGGGGGGGGGGTCAGTCTTCCCGTCTTATAACCCACATGCTCAGACCAAACGCTTCGACCCAAGTCGCATTAATCTCGGGGGGTGATCGAAAGGATGACCAGAAAACGTCGGGTCAGAAAAGCGGCGATCTGAAGTTTTGCCGAGTCGGCTCAACCGCAGAGGGTTTGATCGGGGGAGTCGTCGAAGCGCGCGGGGGGGGGGGGCGATCAGGTAGAGAGCTGCGACTCGTTTCTTTTTTTCCCCTGAGCAAGTGCTGCACGGGGCAAATAAATCTCCCGCCCGAGTATGACAACATACCCCGAGATTTCTTCATCGCTTCTCTCTCCGTGCAGCTCTGACTGTGAAGGGACCATAAAATATGCCCGAGTCTCTCCAGTTTCCAAAAAAAAAAAAAAAAAATGTTCCACTACTTTCACTTGTTAAACGAAGGGAGTCAGAGAGAGAGAGAGAGAGAGAGAGAGAGAGAGGCAGAGCGGTGGGTTGATTTTGGCACGTAGGCTCTGCGGTAATAATGGATCCCAGCAACAGAATGATTTGTTCTTCCACGTGACTTACCGAGCTCTCTAGCGTCAACAAACACTCGAGCGAAAAAGATCCGCACGCAGAAAATACACACGGCAAATTTCCATTGTTTTCAGAGCTCGGGGCTTCACCGCGGTGCCTCGTCGACCGATCCCCCCCCCCCCCCCCCAAAAAAAAAAAGAAAAGAAAAGAGAGTCGATGCTTCTTTTTTTTTTTTTTTTTTTTGCACATCTCACTTCCTTCGCTGGCCGTCCGTCAAATGCACCTCCAAAAAGTGACATTTAGTGCAGTTTCGGGCTCCTTTTCCGCAGATCCTCCCACCTCCGGGGACATCAAACGAGAAGTGGGGGGGTTTGGGGGGGAAGGAGGGGGGGGGGGGTTCGTAGGCAGTGTTCTCCACGTGCACACACACACACACACACACACACACACACACACACACACACACACACACACCTCATCTAGTGGAGCTTGCGGTTAAGACGAAGCGGCCCGCAGGCAGGATAAGGGAGGGGGGGGAGGGGGGAATATCTCCCACAGCCCGGACGGATAATTTAGGAGCTGGAGGTGGGAGGAGGGAGGACGGTGAGCTCTGAGCTAAGAGACGGCGAGGGAGGGCCGGAGTAGGGCTTTAGTGTCACGGGGCAGGAGACGAGCAGAGATAGACTGGCACCGGCGAACGCAATGTTATTGTTACCCCCCACCACCCCTCCACCCCTCCACCCCCTTTTTTTGTATTTATTTGATGAGTTTTCCATAAGGAGATCTCACTGTAGCTTCTGCTCGGCGTGCTGCGCAGGCTCACTTTCATTAAGAGGTTAACCATGTTGGGATGTTCGCATTTGTGCAGACCTTGTTTTTGGTTTTTTTTTTTTATGTTTTCTTGTTTGTGACGATATTACTTTCCGAGCTCGCGAAGCCTTTGCAGGGTTTTTGTTTTGTCTTTTTTGCTCTCTCGGTCTCTTGCAGGTCTCAACTTCAGAAATAAGCCAAAAGCCGCAGTTGAACTGCAGCTGTTTTCAATTTTTGGAATTGAAATATTTCAGCTCTCAAAATGTCCCTGCGTGATTTTTCCGGCACTCGATTTCTGTGCAAGTTGTTTAAGGCTTTTAAAATCATGCGATGGAGTGTTCGTCGTAATTCTGCTCAGGCTCTTCATCTGACAGCTCCCTGGCCCTCTGCGGGACCTTGAAAATCCTCTGACCTATCTGCTGAGATCTAAATGTTTTTTTCCCCCCTTATAATAGCTGATTTTAATGTTTACTTTCTATTGTTTTCAGATCCTTTCATTCCCCTCTCTTAGAATTATGTACTGTGAATATTGTGCACTGTTATTGAAGTCTTTGCAAACTCGTGCAGCCAAACGTCGTTCAAAGCCGCAGATCTTAAAGCTTCCAGAAATACCAAATTAGAATGAGCAACCAAAACAAAAGCCAGACAAAGACATATTCTGTCATTTACTGAATTGGAATTTTATTGA